>NC_138772.1:214001879-214296879 GCF_965119305.1 Pelophylax lessonae | reverse complement strand
TTAGAGGGTTAGGTTTAGTGTTAGTGTTAGGGGCTAGGGTTAGGGTTACGGTGAGATACTTAGGGTTAGAGTTAGTAGCCCTACCCCTCTAACTCTAACCCTAAGCACTAAAAATAACCCTAACCTTAGCCCTGACCCTAACCCTAGCCCTAACCCTAACCCTAACCCTAGCCCTAACCCTAATTCTATTTTTTTTCTGGTTCTGGACATGCTACAGAGCTGAAACTTCACAGGTACACCATTTAGACCCCCCAGACAATAAATCCAAAGATTTTTTTTTTTTTATTTAAGTTTTCCAATAATTGGCTCTCTATCAAAAATGACAATTTTTAAGAACTTTTTTGTGTGATTTAGTGTCTAGGGGGTCTAAAAAGTGTACCTGTGAAGTTTCAGCTCTGTAGCATGTCCAGAACCAGAAAAAAGATAATTTTTCAGTAGAGCAGGGATGGTGGGAACCCCTTTTACACCTATATGATCTTTTTTTCCTGGTTCTGGACATGCTGCAGAGCTGAAACTTCACAGATACACTTTTTAGACCCCCCAGACAATAAATCCAAAGACATTTTTTTTTTTTTAAGTTTTTTTTTTTTTTTAAGTTTTCCAATAATTGGCTCTCTATCAAAAATGACAATTTTTAAGAACTTTTTTGTGTGATTTAGTGTCTAGGGGGTCTAAAAAGTGTACCTGTGAAGTTTCAGCTCTGTAGCATGTCCAGAACCAGAAAAAAGATAATTTTTCAGTAGAGCAGGGATGGTGGGAACCCCTTTTACACCTATATGATCTTTTTTTCCTGGTTCTGGACATGCTGCAGAGCTGAAACTTCACAGGTACACTTTTTAGACCCCCCAAACAATAAATCCAAAGAAATGTTTTTTTGTTAAGTTTTTTTTTTTTCCAATAATTGGCTCTCTATCAAAAATGACAATTTTTAAGAACTTTTTTTGTGTGATTTAGTGTATAGGGGGTCTAAAAAGTGTACCTGTGAAGTTTCAGCTCTGTAGCATGTCCAGAACCAGAAAAAAAAGATAATTTTTCAGTAGAGCAGGGATGGTGGGAACCCCTTTTACACCTATATGAATTTTTTTTTCTGGTTCTGGACATGCTACATATATATATATATATATATATATATATATATATATATATATATATATATATATATATATATATATATATATATATATATATATATATTAAAAAAATACACAAATACCAGCCCTCAAAGGGGCTTTTGGGGACAATAGATATATATATATATATATATATCACAGAACAAAAAAAAAATTACACAAATACCAGCCCTCAAAAGGGCTTTTGGGGACAATATATATATATATATATATATATATATATCTATCCAAAAAAAAACTCAAATACCAGCCCTAGGAAGGGCTTTTTGGGGTGCTGTCCTTACAGCAGGAGTGTACCAAGAACACTGGCTAACAAGACCGGGAACTGTCCCTAGCTATAACAGCAGCAGCAGCACCAGCACTTTCCCTGCTCTCAGTAACATAGAAATGGATGCTGCCCTTGCTTATTTATAGGAGGTGGGAGGGTGTGGGAGGGAGGTATGCTGATTGGCCTGGAATGTGTCTGCTGGCTGTGATGTTCAGGGTCAAAGTTTGCCTCAATGATGATGTATAGGAGGTGGACCGAACATCGCATATGTTCGCCCGCAGCGGCGAACGCGAACATGCTAAGTTCGTCGGGAACTGTTCTGTACATCTCTACCTTTGGGGTAAAAAGAATTAAATTGCGGCATAGTCTGTATCGGTACGTGTGAGATACACCTTTCCAATTTTTTGGGCGCATCTTACACCGCCAAGGATTGCAGGGTTCCTCAGTTTGCCTCCTGTTCCGAACTCCTCCTACTCCTGCCTTTAGGGTACAAAAAATTGTAATCGGGGCCTAGTCTGGGTCTGTACGTGTGAGATACACCTTTTTATCATATTTTCTATTCCGCTATTCAATCTACACCCTTTGGGGTAAAAAGAATTAAATTGCGGCATAATCTGTATCGGTACGTGTGAGATACACCTTCCAAATTTTTGGGGCACATCTTCCACCGCCGAGGATTGCAGGGTGCATCAGTTTGCCTCCTGTTCCCAACTCCTCCTACTCCTCATCCTGCCTTTAGGGTACAAAAAATTGTAATCGGGGCCTAGTCTGGGTTTGTACGTGTGAGATACACCTTTTTATATCATATTTTCTATTCCGCTATTAAATCTACACCCTTTTGGGGTAAAAAGAAATAAATTGCGGCATAATCTGTATCGGTACGTGTGAGATACACCTTTCCAATTTTTTGGGCGCATCTTACACCGCCGAGGATTGCAGGATGCTTCAGTTTGCCTCCTGCCTGTTCCGAACTCCTCCTACTTCTCATCCTGCCTGTAGGGTACAAAAAATTGTAATCGGGGGCCTAGTCTGGGTTTGTACATGTGAGATACACCTTTTTATATCATATTTTCTATTCCGCTATTCAATCTACACCCTTTGGGGTAAAAATAATTAAATTGCGGCATAGTCTGTATGGGTACGTGTGAGATAGACCTTTCCAATTTTTTGGGCGCATCTTACACTGCCGAGGATTGCAGGGTTCTTCAGTTTGCCTCCTGTTCCGAACTCCTCCTACTCCTCATCCTGCCTTTAGGGTACAAAAAATTGTAATCGGGGCCTAGTCTGGGTTTGTACGTGTGAGATACACCATTTTATATCATATTTTCTATTCCGCTATTCAATCTACTCCCTTTTGGGGTAAAAAGAAATAAATTGCGGCATAGTCTGTTTCGGTACGTGTGAGATACACCTTTCCAATTTTTTTGGGCGCATCTTACACCGCCGAGGATTGCAGGGTGCTTCAGTTTGCCTCCTGCCGGTTCCGAACTCCTCCTACTCCTCATCCTCATCCTGCCTTTAGGGTACAAAAAATTGTAATCGGGGCCTAGTCTGGGTTTGTACGTGTGAGATACACCTTTTTATATCATATTTTCTATTCCGCTATTCAATCTACACCCATTGGGGTAAAAAGAATTAAATTGCGGCATAGTCTGTATCGGTACGTGTGAGATACACCTTTCCAATTTTTTGGGCGCATCTTACACCGCCGAGGATTGCAGGGTTCTTCAGTTTGCCTCCTGTTCCGAACTCCTCCTACTCCTCTTCCTCATCCTGCCTTTAGGGTACAAAAAATTGTAATCGGGGCCTAGTCTGTGTTTGTATATGTGAGATACACCATTTTATAAAATGTTTCCTATTCCGCTATTCAATATACACCCTTTTGGAGTGTAAAAAATTAAATTACGGCATAGTCTGTATCGGTACGTGTGAGATACACCTTTTAAATTTGTTTGGCGCATCTCCTTCCACCGCCGAGGATTGCAGGGTGCTTCAGTTGCCTCCTGTTCCGAACTCCTCCTACTCCTCTTCCTCATTCTCCCTTTAGGGTACAAAAAATTGTAATCGGGGCCTAGTCTGTGTTTGTACGTGTGAGATACACCGTTTTATATCCTTTTTTCTATTCCGCTATTCAATATACACCCTTTTGGGGTGAAAAAAATTAAATTGCGGCATACTTTGCATATTTGACTGTGAGATACACCCGTTGTATTTGTGTACTGTTCTTCTATTCCGCTATTTAATAAACACCATTTTGGGGTAAAAAAAAATTAAATTGCGGCATAGTTTGCATATTTGACTGTGAGATACATCCGTGCGATACTGTTGTTGTTTTGTTCCGCTATTCAATAAACACCTTTCTAGGGCAAGATCATAAATTACAGAAATATGAGGAGACCTTCAAATAGGGGCCGTGGCCTGGGTCGTGGTGCTGCTGGTAGAGCTCCTGTTGCAAGGAGAGGACGTGGTCGATCTGTGCCAGCTACACGCACAAGTGAAACACCTTCCTCAAGTGTGAGTAGGCGACAGAACCTGCAGCAGTATTTGGTATGGCATCATGCGCCTCTAGAAGTGATGAGGCCAGAACAAGTAGAGGCGATAGTAGATTGGTTTGCTGCTGACAGTGCCTCCAGTTCCTTCACATTGTCTCCCACCCAGTCTCCTGCAGAAAGGTCAGAGTTGGCACCTGCAGCCGATGTCCAACCGTCTTTCACCTCACCCCCTTGCAAATCAGGCAAGCAGTCTGAGCCCCAAGTCATGCAGCAGTCTCTTCTTCTTTTTGATGACTCTGTCAGCAGGGTTTCCCAGAGCCATCCACCTAGCCCTGCCCCAGAAGTGGAAGAGATTGAGTGCAGTGATGCCCAACCACTTATTTCTCAAGACGAGTACATGGAAGGACCATGGCAGCACGTCTCCGATGATGACGAAACGCAGGTGCCAACTGCTGCGGCACTCAGAATTGTGGAGACCGACAAGGAGGGCAGGGGTGAAGACTGGGTGGAAGATGATGTGGAGGACGATGAGGTCCTCGACCCCACATGGAATGAAGGTCATGCAGGTGACCTGAGTAGTTTGGAGGAAGAGGTGGTGGTCGGACAGAGCCACCAGCACAGCAGAAGAGGGAGCAGGGTGCAGAAGCGGAGCGGCCACGCCCTAGACACTACGCCTGCTACTGCCCAACGCAGCAAGGGACCGAGCGCACAAAAGCCAGCTCAAAGGAGTTCTCTAGCGTGGAAGTTCTTCAGAAAATGTGCTGATGACAGGACACGAGTGGTTTGCACCCTGTGCAATCAGAGCCTGAAGCGAGGCATAAACCTTCTCAACCTGAGCACAACCTGCATGATCAGGCATCTAAGTGCAAAGCACGAGCTGCAGTGGAGTAGACACCTTCAAAACCAAGAAAGGTCTCTGGCTCCTCCTGCTTCTTCTTCTGCTGCAGTCTCGGCCTCTTCATCCACCTCTGTAGTGATACCGGCACCTGCCACCCCGCAAACAGATGATCTGTCAGCAACACCACCACCTGGGTCACCTACCATCTCCACAATGTCCCGTGGAAGCATTCAGCTTTCCATCTCCCAAACACTTCAGAGG
The DNA here is from genome assembly GCF_965119305.1 of Pelophylax lessonae. Lineage (NCBI taxonomy): Eukaryota > Metazoa > Chordata > Amphibia > Anura > Ranidae > Pelophylax > Pelophylax lessonae. The sequence continues at coordinate 214,291,890 of NC_138772.1, read as the reverse complement.
AAGTACCCCCCTACCCACCCGCGATCCCTGGCCCTGAATGCCAGCATTTCAAAATTCTTGGCCTTTGAAATGCTGTCATTCCGTCTGGTGGAGACGCACAGTTTTAAAAGCCTTATGTCGGTGGCTGTCCCACAGTACGTCGTGCCAAGCCGCCACTACTTTTCCAGGCAAGCCATCCCTTCCCTGCACAACCAAGTGGGGGAAAAATCAGGTGTGCACTGCGCAACGCCATCTGTGCCAAGGTCCACCTAACTACCGATACGTGAACCAGTAAGCACGGTCAGGGGCATTATATCTTCCTAACGGCACACTGGGTAAATGTAGTGGTGGATGGGCCTGAGGCGGATAGCAATTTGGCGCATGTCCTTCCACCACCGAGGATTGCAGGGCGCTTCAGTTTGCCTCCTGTTCCTAACTCCTCCTACTCCGCTTCCTCATCCTCTACCGCCTCCTCATCTGATCAGCATAACACCTTCACCACCAACTTCAGCACAGCCTGGGGTAAACAACAGCAGGCAGTTTTAAAACTTGCCTGTTTGGGGGAAAAACCACACACCGTGCAGGAGTTGTGGAGGAGCATGGAACAGCAGACAAATGAGTGGTTGCTGCCAGCGAGCCTCAAGCCCGGCCTGGTGGTGTGCGATAACAGGCAAAATCTCATAGCAGCTCTGGGCCTAGCCGGTTTGACGCACATCCCTTGCCTGGCGCATGTGCTGAATTTGGTGGTGCAGAGGTCCCTTAAAAATTACCCCGATATGTCAGAGCTGCTGCAGAAAGTGCGGGCCATCTGTGCGCACTTTCAGCGTTCTCACCCTGCTGCTGCTCGCCTGTCAGCGCTGCAGCGTAACTTCGGCCTTCCCGCTCACCGCCTTATATGCGACGTGCCCACAAGGTGGAACTCCACCTTGCACATGCTGGAAAGACTGTGCGAGCAGCAGCAGGCCATAGTGGAGTTTCAGCTGCAGCACGCACGCGTGAGTCGCTCTGCGGAACAGCACCACTTCACCACCAATAACTGGGCCTCCATGCGAGACCTGTGTGCCTTGTTGCGCTGTTTTGAGTACTCCACCAACATGGCCAGTGCCGATGATGCCGTTGTCAGCTTAACTATCCCACTTCTATGCCTCCTTCAAAAAACGATTCGGGCTATAATGGAAGAGGATGTGGCACAGGATGAGGCGGAGGAGGAGGATGAAGAGGTAACATTTCCAAGGCTTTCAGGGCAGTCATTCGCAACTGGCTCTGAGGGTGGGTTCCTGCACCCACAAATGCCAGGGACACAATTGTCCAGCAGGGGCACAGTTCTGGAGGATGAGGAGGAGGAGTTGGAGGAGGAGATGGAACCATGTTCACAGCAGGGTGGCACCCAGGCCAGCTCATGGCCATCACTGGTGCGTGGCTGGGGGGATACAGAGGACACAGACGATACACCTCCCACAGAGGACAGCATTTCGTTGTCTCTGGGCAGCCTGGCACACATGAGCGATTACATGCTGCAGTGTCTCCACAACGACCGCCGAGTTGCCCACATTCTAACTTGTGCTGATTACTGGGTGGCCACGCTGCTGGATCCCCGTTACAAGGACAACGTACCGTCCTTAATTCACTCACTGGAGCGCAATTGCAAGATGCGCGAGTACAAGCACACGCTGGTAGATGCGATGCTGCTGGCATTCCCACCTGACAGCGGGCCACAGTGGAAGCACAAGGCCAAGGCAGAGGAGGAGGAGGAAGAGGTCGCCAACGCAACCAGGGCACCGCCAGCACCTCAGAAGGCAGGGTTAGCACGGCCGAAATGTGGAAAAGCTTTGTCAGCACGCCACAACAAACAGCAGCACCAGCAGCTCATATGGAACGTCTTAGCAGGAGGCAGCATTTCACCAACATGGTGGAGCAGTATGTGTGCACACGCCTACATGTAATGAATGACGGGTCTGCCCCCTTCAACTTCTGGGTCTCCAAATTAGGCACATGGCCTGAGCTTGCCCTTTACGCCTTGGAGGTGCAGGCGTGCCCTGCAGCCAGTGTATTATCTGAATGTGTATTTAGCACGGCTGGGGGCGTTACCACAGACAAGAGCAGCCGCCTGTCCAGAGACAATGTGGACAAGCTCACATTCATTAAAATGAACCAGGCATGGATCCCACAGGACTTTTCTGTACCTTGTGCAGAATAGAGATGGATACCAACCTTACCCAGCCATTGTATATTTTTGATCTTTCTCACTCTTTTGGGGTGTACCCTCATTTAAAATGACTGAAAAAAAGCAGTGTTGGCTACCTCGTCCTCCTCCACCGCCGCTTCCACCTACACCGCCACATCCACCGCCATCTCAACCTCCCTCCTACTCCATATGGGCCTCGTCCTTCTCAGATGAAGAAAATTGTTTTATTTTTCTGTTTTTTTTTTTTGTTGTTTTAAGTTATTTCCCTATCCACATTTGTTTGCAGAGCACTTGCCATGCTCTTAACTACGTTTTTCTGCCATTTACAGCACTCTAGCCCTTTCCATTGGTGTTTTAGAGCCATTTTAGTGCCAGATAGTTCGGGTCCCCATTGACTTCAATGGGGTTCGGTGTCCGGGTAAAGTTCGGAAAAAGTCCGGGACACGGACCTGGACTTTTTTTTCAAGTTCGGCCGAACCCGCCGAACACGGACATCCAGGTGTCCGCTCAACTCTAATGGTGACCACAACTCTTCCTCTTCACGCTCATCTACGGCCTGATCCAGCACTCTTCGTAGGGCACGCTCCAGGAAGAAAACATATGGGATGATGTCGCTGATGGTGCCTTCGGTGCGACTGACTAGGTTTTTCACCTCCTCAAAAGGACGCATGAGCCTACAGGCATTGCGCAGGAGCGTCCAGTAACGTCGCAAAAAAATACCCAGCTCCGCCGAGGCTGTCCTAGCACCCCAGTCATACAAATACTCGTTGATGGCTTTTTCTTGTTGGAGCAGGCGGTCGAACATTAGGAGTGTTGAATTCCAACGTGTCGGGCTGTCGCAAATAAAGCGCCTCACTGGCATGTTGTTTCGCCACTGAATATCTGAAAAGTGCGCCATGGCCATGTAGGAACGCCTGAAATGGCCACACACCTTCCTGTAAGCCTGGGTACTTATGCACAAAGTGTTGCACAATCAGATTCAACACATGTGCCATGCACGGCACATGTGTCAACTTGCCCAAATTCAATGCAGCCAACAAATTGCTTCCGTTGTCACACACCACTTTGCCGATCTCCAGTTGGTGCGGTGTCAGCCACTGATCCACCTGTGCGTTCAGGGCGAACAGTAGTGCTGGTCCGCTGTGACTCTCTGCTTTCAGGCAAGTCAACCCCAAGACGGCGTGACACTGTCGTATCCGGCATGTGGAGTAGCCCCTGGGGAGCTGGGGGGGTGCAGTTGGTGTGGAGCAAGACGCAACAGCAGAAGAGGACTCAGCTGAGGAGGTTAGCAAAGAGGATGGAGTAGGAGGAGTAGAGGAGGTGGCAGCAGGCCTGCCTGCAAGTCGTGGCGGTGTCACCAACTCCTCTGCAGAGCCACGCATTCCATGCTTGGCAGCCGCCAGCAGGTTTACCCAATGTGCAGTGTAAGTGATATACCTGCCCTGACCGTGCTTTGCAGACCAGGTATCAGTGGTCAGATGGACCCTTGCCCCAACACTGTGTGCCAGACATGACATGACTTCCTTTTCCACAATAGAGTACAGGTCGGGGATTGCCTTTTGTGAAAAGAAATTTCGGCCGGGTACCTTCCACTGCTGTGTCCCAATAGCTACAAATTTTTTGAAGGCCTCAGACTCCACCAGCTTGTATGGGAAAAGCTGGTGGGCTAAGAGTTCCGACAAGCCAGCTGTCAGACGCAGGGCAAGGGGATGACTTTGTGACATTGGCTTCTTACGCTCAAACATTTCCTTGACAGACACCTGACTGTGGGCAGATGAGCAGGAACTGCTGAATGTGAGAGGCAGAGTGGCGCGTTGTTGATAGGGGGCAAGGAGGACAGCAGTGGTTGACGTGGCTGAAGATGCTGGACCAGGAGGAGGATGGTGGCTTTGAGTTTGTGTGCTGCTTGTACTCATGAGTTGATCCCATAAGCGTTTGTGATGTGAGATCATGTGCCTTCGCAAAGCAGTTGTACCTAGGTGGGTGTTGGACTTCCCACGACTCAGTTTCTTTTGGCACAGGTTGCAAATGGCATCGCTGTTATCAGAGGCAGACACACAAAAAAAAATGCCACACTGCTGAGCTTTGCAATGACGGCATTCTGGTGGTGGCAACAGCTTGCATTGATTGGCGTGCTGTCTGGCTGACCCCGGGTGCCGATACATGCTGTCTGACTGTGCCACTAGCTCCTTGCGATGACCTCCCCCTGCTTCCAACTCGTCTCCTCCTCCTCTCTGTCTCCCCATCTGAATTTTCCCCCTCTTCTTCTCTTCGAGCAGGCATCCAGGTGACATCCACAGACACATCGTCATCATCAGCCGCTTCACTTGACAACTCAGCAAAGGTAGCAGCAGCAGGTACAACGTCATCATCATCATCACAATATACGTCCATGTGTATAATGCTGCCTGACTGAGACATATCCCCGTTATCTACATCCTCTGGCACTAATGGTTGCGCATCACTCATTTCTTCCAACTGATGTGTAAATAACTCCTCTGACAGATCAAGTGAAGCGGCTGTGGTGCTAGTGTTGGTGGTGCCGGCGGGTGGGCGAGTGGTAAATTGAGAGGTGCCCGAAGCTGAGCTGGAGGAGGATGGTGCATCAAGGTTCCGAGCGGAAGCTGTAGAAGATTGGGTGTCCTGTGTAAGCCAGTCAACTATGCCCTCAGAATTTTTTGAGTTCAGGGTACGTGGCTTCTGAACACTGGGCATTATTCTAGGGCCAAAGGAAATCACAACACCACGACGGCCCCTGCGGGTTGGCCTGCCTCTGCCTGTCATTTTTTTTAGATTAGTGGTACTATGCATGCAAGGTACTGTGCCACCCTATATGAGTGTTGGGCAGTGGGTACAGTACAGTCTGGACCTGACACTCACTGGCAGGCAACTGCAATTATAAAAAATAAATTATTTTTTAATTTGCAAGGTGCTGTGCCACCGTATATATGAGTGGTGGGCACTGCAGTGGGCACAGTACAGTCTGTGGACCTGACACTCACTGGCAGGCAACTGCAATTATAAAAAATAAATTGTTTCTGGTTTCGTGACCAAGCACATGATAACCCACAGAACTTGCAGGCTCCATGAGTTCATTGAATATGCACGCCACGCTGAGCGTCATTTTCAATTAAAAAATAAAACAAGAAAGGAAAAGTTTTAATTATAGAGGAAGATACTGATGCATATGTCATTGAAAAAGGTACCAGGAAGGTAAGAAGGCCCCAACGGAGACCTCGTATCAAGGATTACGAGGGTAGGAAGGAAATAGGGGAACGTTTTTTGTGTGGTAAAAAGGGCCACATGGCAAGAGAGTGTAAGTCAAGGAGAGATGAAGAGAGAGAGGAGAAAGCATGACTAGTGGAAAAGGAAGAATGAAATAGAATGTATCAAGAATGTAATAAATTCAGGAGAACTTGACATGTTGGACATATGCAATGTGGAAATGTATTTACAAAATGAGATAAAACCAGAAATAACACTCACTGTACAAGGGAAACAAATTACCTTTTTGTGTGACACGGGGGCATGTAAAACTTTGATTCACCCTCAGTATTTACCTGAAGGGATCAAAAGAAAAGGAACATTGTTTTGTAAAATCAGGGAGTGGTGTAATATGTGAAGAAGATGTGACTGAAAAACTTCTTGTAGGGGACCCACAAACAAAAAGAAAAACAGAATGTAAAATTGTGATATCTGAAAAGTGTCCGATTAACCTATTGGGCAGGGACTTGCTGCATGCACTAGACATTTCAGTTATAACAGCAGAGGGGGGTTTGAGAGCCCACCGAGCCTGTGGAACATATGTGATGAAGACTGACAGTTAACCTTATTACTGGTACAGCTTGGACTTAAGTTCCACAGTTCCAGGAAGCATGCAGCAACCCCTTCTCAAAATAGCAGAAGAAAAGGTTAAAGGGAAAAGCTATGAGGTTCAACATAATTTACACTGCACTATGTATTTTAAACATTCCATAGGAACTGATGTTGATTATGAAAGAAAATTGGGTACATTTTTAGGGGTCAGAATTACGTTGAAAACATTATACTGGGATCAGGAGGGAAACAGCGTGGCCACCTGTCTCCTTCCTGATGAGATATTCAAGTTACATAGGGGAAGAATTGTACCCCATGTATCAATTACTTAGATTTTCTCATTAGATTGGTATGAGTTAGGGGAACTTTTGACCGACTGGGTACATATGACACCTGAACAACAGAAAATAAAGGGAATCCAGTCTTTCAACCTTAATTGGGTCACACAATGTACTCCAGCAGTGCACCTTTCAGGAGGGTGCTACGACAAGGAATGACTATTCCTCTTGACCCAGGAGGAAGAGGATGCATTGAAAGACATCCCCGACTATCTTTGGTCAAAAGGAAAGACTGATGTTGGACTGATCAAAATGGCAACTGAAGTACAAATCACCCCTAAAAGTACTATGAGACCCTATCAAAAACAATACCCCTTAAGAAAAGATGCAGAAGCTGGGGTGGATCCTGTAATTAAAGAATTGTTGGATAGAGGTATAATCATAGAATTCGCCCTGTAATACACCATTGTTTCGCCCTGTAATACACCATTGTTTACACCTCCCTGTGACAGCCAAATACTTCTGTACGTGGATGACATATTGGTGGCATCTCCTACAGAATTAAGCTGCTAAAGAGATAAGCTGGCCCTGTTGTCCTTTCTTGCTGAGCAGGGATACAAGGTCAGTAAAGATAAGTTGCAGCTTTGGAAGACACAGGTGAAGTACTTAGGATATACTATATCACAGGAAGGTAGGCATCTGGATGAAGGCCGTAAGACGGCTATACTTCAGGTTCCTAGACCACGCACTAAGAAGGAAATTATGTCTTTTCTTGGAATGGCTAATTTTTGCAGGTCTTGGATAGCAAACTATGCAACAGAAATAGCTCCCTTAGCTGAACAGATTCATATCACTCCAATGTCAGCTAGAGACAAAATACAATGGACTTCAAAGGCAGAGGAAGCCTTCACTAAGATTAAACAATTGATTGTGGGGTCAGCGGTTCTTGGATTTCCCAACTACAAAAAGACTTTCTATCAAACAGTAGATTGTAAGGATGGGTATATGACCTCTGTCCTCACTCAGGAATATGGTGACAAGCACAAACCAATTGCATTTTACTCTACCAGGTTGGATCCAGTGGCACATAGTTTACCCCACTGTCTCCAAGCTGTTGTAGAAGCCCCGATGGCCATTAAGTCTTCAGCCACGATAGTTCTTTCACCCCCTCGTCTTGAGGGTTCCACATGCCATTTCAGTAGTTTTGCTGCAGGACAAAATTTCCTACTTGTCTCCAGCAAAGCATCTGTCATGCATGACCACTCTTTTAGGGCAACCCCATATTACCATTGAAAGATGTACTACACTGAACCCTTCCACACTTATGCCTACACCTGTTGAAGGAGAGCCACACAATTGTATAGCTCAAATTGATGAAACAATACTTCCAAGAAAAGATCTCACAGATGTACCACTTGATAATGCTGATGTTACGTATTTTGTTGATGGATCCAGCAAAAAGAATGATATAAGAACAAACCAAACGGGCTATGCCGTGGTAACACATAACCAGATTGTTGAAACAGGTAAATTACCCAGTTTCTATTCAGCTCAACAAGCAGAGATCATAGCGTTAACCAGGGCATGTGACCTGGGTAAAGGGAAAAAGGTGAACATATATACAGATAGTCAGTATGCGTTCTCCACTATACATGTATTCGCACAACAATGGAAAAATAGGGGCATGGTCACATCAACAGGCAAACCTATCCAACATAGGGACCTCATCTTAGCCTTACTAGACAGTGTACAGAAGCCAGCTCAAGTAGCTATATGTAAGTGTGCAGCCCATAAGAAAGGGACAGATCCTATCACACAAGGGAATGCCTTAGCAGACAAGGCAGCGAAAGAGGCAGCTGGAGGTAAACAGGAAACACACCCCTATCTTGCTAAACCAGTAGAAATACAGAAAACAATAGATGAGACCTGGCTGACAGAAATGCAGAGAACAGCACCTGAAAGCGAAAAACAAAAATGGTTATCAAAAGGAGCGACACAGGCGAAAGGTATCTACACAAGTACTGAAGTCAAACCTATCTTGCCTTCCTCCTTGTTTAGATATGCAGCCTTATTGAGCCATGGGCAAAGCCATGTCTCAAAAGGGGGATGGTACAGATGGTTAACAAAGTGTTCACAACATATGGTTTCACTAATTACTCAAAACATTTTTGTTTGACATGTTCAACCTGCAATAGGTATCATGTGCTGGGAGCATTTAGACCTCTACGAGGTCGGTTCCCTAAGCCTCCTTACCCCTTTCATACGATTTGTATGGATTTTATTGAACTGAACAAATGCAAAAATAAGAAATTTTGCCTAATAATAGTTGATTTATACACGAAATGGGTGGAAAGATTTCCCCTGACACACCCTGATGGGCTGTTAGTGGCCAAAGTATTCATAAAGGAAATAGTTCCCAGGTTTGGGATCCCTTCCATCATTTACAGTGATAATGGTTCTCATTTTGTGAATCAGACAATACAGCAAATCAGCAAATGGTACATGTAACGGAACAGGGCACCCCTGACCGGGTACCTCCGTTGACAGATGCTCCTTGTGCTTCCCGAGGGACTCCAAGCACTCCACCAGATACCGTAACCACTTCAGACCCCACGAACAGCCGCAGCTTGGTTAGGGTCTCACAATCTCCTACCCACCCTGGACCTACGACAAGGCTCCAGGTTCCTGTGGGTGAACCTCCTTTCCCCAGAAAGTGCAGCACGAACAAGCTCTTACACAAGCTCTTACAAGAACTTAGTGATTCTCTAAGGGAGTATGGAGGACCATAGCAATCCCTTACTGCAGATTCCCCCAATAAGAGACAAGACTCTAGATTGAGGGTGAAGAACTAATTTGCTTCTTCTTTATTGAACCGACTTATATACAGTTTTCACCCACAAGGTTACCACCCAGGTGGACCTTGTTGAAGACTGGACGTGATATTCACAATCCAATAGGAATAGAGTTTTACACTCTCATACAGTGTACACAAAAATATACAATGTGGGACAATCCCCCCTCCCCCTTAGCATCCAATCCACATACCTATAAGTTTCTCTTAAGGCAGACAGACAGAACAATGGGAGGTCATTAACACTTAACAATGCGAAAGGGCAATCCACATTCCCTCCCAATACACAACAAAAGGAAAACCTGTCTGACATTGAAAGATATGTAATATACACAGCATTTAGGAATATACACAGCATTTAGGAAGAACAGATTTCATGGCAAATGGGAATAAATCTTTATATTCCTATATGGAGATATGGCTGGCAAATATGACCGTCCCATCTGAAGCAATTCAAACCATTAATTCTCTGTCTTTAACTTCCAGTGATGGAGAGTACTGTCACATATCTGCCCCCCAAAGGTAGACGAACCAGGTACCAGACCTCCAATCGGTCAGTGCCTGAGTTAGTCGGGTAATAAGTCCCAAAGAGTCAATCCTTCATGGCAGCTTCTTTGACAAAATGCCACATAGTTTGTAAGTTTGTCTTGGCAAGGCGCATGGAGCTCTCATAGCCGATCAGTCTGTGAAAGTCTGGTTTGGGCAGGCCAGACTGGGCTTCTTGGGCACCCTGTGTCCCTAAGAGACACAGGGTGATTTAGACATAAGAGCAGCTTAGCAGGCTGAGAGAAGAACTTTCCAACCTCTCTAAGGTAGGCTGTGTTCCAAAGGCCCTCCCAATGTCTGCACCCACCCAGTACCCCAAACAAATTGTCGGGAAAACAGTGTTACTCACCCAGCCAACCTCTGCCTCTCTCGCAGAACATACCCGCTGCTGGGGATAAGTGTGGACTGGCCCTTCTCCTGGGAGTCCTTTCAGCTGCTGAATAGAAGACAGGGTGGTGGGTCTCACTTCGTCAGGCTGTTGGGGATCTGGGCCAACTGTCCAGCATTCCTGGGGTGTACAAATGAAGACTGTAGCTTTTGCGGGTGCTGGGCAGAGGTCGGTAACACTCTGCCCTGTTGCCAGCTCTTCTGCTGGGTTGGGGTTGGCGAATAATACCCCCAGGACCTGGTTGGGTGTCTGCTGTAGAGAGGAGGGATCGCCTACCTCCTCCTCCAGGTATTCCTGCGGGATAGGTTGGGGATATGGACCGGCCGTCCAGCATCCCTGTAGGTCTGGTGCAGAGACCGCGGTCCCATCTGCACCATTGGGGTCAGGTCTGTAGTCTCGCTGTGGTTGGGGAGAAGGAATAGTAGTCTCCCCTCCCTGGAAGGTACACTGCTGCTGGGAAGGAAGGACGACACCTTCGGCTCCCTGTAACTCCTGCTGTAGCTGGGGACATGGGTCGGCTGCCCAGCCTCCCTGTAGGGCCGGTAGAGAGACCTCGTCCCATCTCCACCTGCCATCGGTGGGTCTTCCAAGTACCACCAGTCTGTACTGTCTCTCCAACTGAAGGGTTGTGCTTGCAGGGTAGATTGGGGTGGAACGGAGCAGAGCAGGCGATGGTAGTCCTGCTCCAGTTCCCACTCCATTCTGACCAGATGAATCAGGTCTGACCCCAGGTCATCCGCTTTGGGGAGACCCAGTAGGGCTTCGCTGGTGCCTTGATTTACCAGCGCCACAACTCTGCTGGACATCCAAAGTCCCTCTCCTCAAAGGCCTCCCACAGCAAGCCCGGGCCACTATAGTCCTCACCTTCCGGCATATTGTTGTCAGCCATCCAGTGGTCGTGCCGGGTAGCGTACCACTTTAGTGCCCGATAAGCTTCATCCAGCCACAACTCCTTCCAAATCAGGTTCCACAGCTCCGTCACCCACTCATCCAGGGGTTGCTCTCCTAGGAAAGGTAACCGCAGGGCAACGTATACCTGGAACCGCTGTTCTTCGCTGGGAAGGTTCTCTCTCCACCTCCACTGCACATCCTCTAAGGCCTCATACCACATTTCCTTTCGAGTGAAATCTCTCCAGTCCAGTATGGCTTCCTCTGATAAAGGCCCATCCTGTTGGACCAAGTGTTGCTGCAACCTCCAGAGAAACTCCTCCTCATATGGGGACGCTGCACGGGTGTTATCTTGCTCCATAACGTTACCGGTGTCTACGAGCTGCTTCTCCTCACACTAGGACGCCATCCCACCACTTGCCACCAATGTAACGGAACAGGGCACCCCTGACCGGGTACCTCAGTTGACAGATGCTCCTAGTGCTTCCCGAGGGGCTCCAAGCACTCCACCAGACACCGTAACCACTTCAGACCCCACGAACCGCCGCAGCTTGGTTAGGGTCTTGCAATCTCCTACCCACCCTGGACCTACGACAAGGCTCCAGGTTCCTGTGGGTGAACCTCCTTTCCCCAGAGAGTGCAGCACGAACAAGCTCTTACACAAGCTCTTACAAGAACTTAGTGATTCTCTAAGGGAGTATGGAGGACCATAGCAATCCCTTGCAGCACATTCCCCCAATAAGAGACAAGACTCTAGATTGAGGGTGAAGAACTAATTTGCTTCTTCTTTATTGAACAGACTTATATACAGTTTTCACCCACAAGGTTACCACCCAGGTGGACCTTGTTGAAGACTGGACGTGATATTCACAATCCAATAGGAACAGAGTTTTACACTCTTATACAGTGTACACAAAAATATACAATGTGGGACAATCCCCTCTCCCCCTTAGCATCCAATCCACATACCTGTAAGTTTCTCTTAAGGCAGACAGACAGAACAATGGGAGGTCATTAACACTTAACAATGCGAAAGGGCAATCCACATTCCCTCCCAATACACAACAAAAGGAATACCTGTCTGACATTGAAAGATATGTAATATACACAGCATTTAGGAAGAACAGATTTAATGGCGAATGGAAATAAATCTTTATATTCCTATATGGAGATATGGTTGGCAAATATGACCGTCCCATCTGAAGCAATTCAAACCATTAATCCTCTGTCTTTAACTTCCAGTGACGGTGAGTACTGTCACAGTACAGTATTGATTTAAAAAACCATTGTGTCTATCACCCACAGTCTGCAAGTACCGTAGAAAGACATAATGGTATTTTGAAGGGTAAATTGAGAAAATGAATGGAAGAGACTGGTAAAAACTGGATACAGTGTCTGCCAATAGCCTTGCTAAGCATGAGAGTAACTCCCACAGCGAGGGGGTTGACACCTTATGAGATACTGTACGGGAGACCATACTATATTCCACAACTTAGGCCATTTGTTAGGGTAGATGAGGAAATGGATTGTGAACTAGCAAACTATATGAGAAAACTGTTAACATCTAAGAAAATATTGTCTCCAAACTCTCTTACAGGTCAAGAAACTCCGGCAGAGCAGGGCACCCTTGTGCAACCAGGGGATTGGGTGTGGATCAAAATAATCAAGAGAAAACAGTGGCTAGATCCAAGGTGGGAAGGGCCTTATCAGGTACTATTGTCCACACCCACAGCTGTAAAAGTAGCAGAAAGAGTACCTTGGATACATCTATCACATTGCAAGAAAGCAAAGTATCTAGGGCCAGAAGAGGGAGCTCACACAGAGCCTTGATTGTATGTCTGGCTACAAAGGGGGGTGACTCCAATAGGGACCACTCGTCTCAAACCCGGTGAAGAAAATGGAACAAGATAGGCTCATAGGGGCGATAAAACAGCTTAGGGAAAGACAGCTATTGGAACCTGGGTATTTTACTAAGACATGGACAGGTAGGATCTTATTAGGTGGAATGGTAGTCGGAGGGATTATAGCACTGATATTGATACTCTTGGACATCAACTCCCCTCAGTGGGCCAACAGGGTAAAGTCAGGAATGACAAAAAGAGAGATAAAAAGAGGGGACAAAGATGGAGTATATACTATGACGGTCAATGAGGGGGTTACCACAATGATGCAAATTGATATCTGTAGCATTAACTACTGCCCCAGTAATTGGAATTTAAGGAATAATAGTAAAAAATATGAGAGATATCTGTGCGGATACCCCACCTGTTCATCCTGGAGTAATGTATGGTGGACAACAGATAAGTTAGGATATTACAACAAAGGTGCTGTAGTCCCTGAGAGTAAAAAGGATTTGGTATCCAGACTGTCAATAAGTCAATTTACTTACGTGGGCTATAACCATAACTTTTTGACTGTAACCTTAAAAAATCCTAAAAGCACTGACTCTGGAGATTATGGTTTAGGAATAGCTGTCCTATGGAACTACGGATCAGACCTTTTGATGAGAATAAGAATCCAAGTCACACCTAATACTCCTCCAACATCACTCCCAGTAAACCCCGACTTAAATCTTACTGATACTAAATCTGAATACCTATTTAAAACAGATTTTGCCTACAAAGAACAACTAAGTATTGAAACAGGATATGGAGATAAGAATGAATGGATAAAATGGGTTAGATGGACTACTAAAAGTAAGGAGCAGGGAAATTGCATTTCGTGTGCCAACTCACGACTGGAGTTGAGCGGACACCTGGATGTCCGTGTTCGGCGGGTTCGGCCGAACTTTAAAAAAAAGTCAGAGTCCGTGTCCCGGACTTTTGCCGAACTTTTCCCGGACACCGAACCCCATTGATGTCAATGGGGACCCGAACTTTCAGGCACTAAAATGGCTCTGAAACACCAATGGAAAGGGCTAGAGTGCTGAAAATGGCAGCAAAACGTTGTTAAGAGCATGGCAAACAAAAACAGAAAATAAAACAATGTTCTTCATCTCTGAAGGATGAGGCCCATATGGAGTAGGAGGGAGGTTGAGGTGGTGGTGGATGTGGCGGTCTCATAGGCGTGCGCACAGGGTGTGCCGGATGTGCCTGGGCACACCCTAATCACCTAGGGCACATAGCATTATCGCTCTGTTTGCCAGTGAGGAGATGGGAAAGATCTCCCTCTTACCTGCTCTGCTCTATTTCTCTTTGCCAGCAGGGAGAGTAATGTATCGGGGCCATGTACATGTAGGCAAACACATGCATGTGTATTTCAACTTTGGGGTGCACACCCTAATGCAATAGGCTGCGCACACCTATGGGCAGTGTAGGTGGAAGTGGCAGTGGAGGAGGACCAGGGCCGGATTAAGAGCATCATGGGCTTGGTGCTGAGGATTTTGAAGGGCCTAAGGGCCCTGCCTTGGCATGCACCCAGAGGAGGAAGGGCGCAGCCATGCATGCCTAATTCAACATGGTCTCTGAAGCCCATAAACACATCCATGCATCGGCAACTGTCCCTCCTTGTCCGGCCTTCGTGCTGTGTGGGGAGGTTCTGAGGGAGCTGCCTGGGGAAGCGAGCATAGAAGCCAGACTTCTGTGTTTACAAGTGACAGAAGAGCGGTAACAGTGAATATGGCCAACCCGGGGCCTATATAAAAAGGTAGGGGCCTGGAGCTGCAGCTCCAATAGCCCCTACATTAATCTGGCCCTGAGGAGGACGAGGTAGCCAACACTGCTTCTTTTCACAAATTTTAAATGAGGGTACACCCCAAAAGAGTGAGAAAGAGCAAAAATAGAACAATGGCTGGGTAAGGTCGGTATCCATCGCTATTCTGCACAAGGTACGTAAAAGTCCCGTGGGATCCATGCCTGGTTCATTTTAATGAACGTGAGCTTGTCCACATGGTCTCTGGACAGGCGGCTGTGCTTGTCTGTGATAACGCCCCCAGCCGTGCTAAATACCTGTTCAGATAATACACTGGCTGCAGGGCACGCCAGCACCTCCAAGGCGTAAAGGGCAAGCTCAGGCCATGTGCCCAACTTGGAGACCCAGAAGTTGAAGGGGGCAGACCCCTCATTCAGTACGTCTAGGCGTGTGCACACATACTGCTCCACCATGTTGGTGAAATGTGTAATGTTCCGGTACCTTTGGTACCCTAAATTACTCTTTTCACAAGTGTATGCGCCCCACCATTCTCTTTTGGAAAGGTGCGCATACACCTTTAAGACTGAAGCTGTCATCACTCAGCGCCGGACTAGATGGCTATTTAAATCGCCGGTTCTCACTCACATGTGTTCGTTCAAACACCCTTACCTGGATGCTAACTTGGCTTGAAGCTTTCGTGCTTGCAAGCATACCTCGCTGACGGAACCTCGCTGCGCTGATCCCTGCATCCCGCTTCCGGATCATCCGCTCCTCCTGAACCAACCTTCGGCTGTATTGCTATTAGTGCTAAGTACCCCGCAGGGGAACCCTCTATAAACTTATACTAAGCTTACACTATCTACCTCTGCATAGTAAGGACTATTTATAACATCTGCATATCTAGATTGCTAGCTCTTAAGACTACTGCTACTTATTCCTGCACTGGGTTGATCTCTCTTGTATGTCCACCTGCTACTCTGTCATCTGCTACCATACATGATTGCTAAACCTACCTGCATCCATCTGCTACTGTCTTACCTTCAAGTGTCTGTCACCTACCACCTCCACTCAACCTGTCTCTTAAATCTTCATCACTGTGTTACTACATACATAAAGTCACTCTAGGAACCAGCTTGTTGAGTGTGTGTATTTACTA
Organism: Pelophylax lessonae; assembly: GCF_965119305.1. NCBI lineage: Eukaryota > Metazoa > Chordata > Amphibia > Anura > Ranidae > Pelophylax > Pelophylax lessonae. The sequence goes on along the minus strand of NC_138772.1, from coordinate 214,276,173 downwards.
GCTGAATTAAGACCTTCCACACATGATGAGTCATTGAGGTTGGGAATGGTATCTCAGCATCTCTCTTACATGACTACTGAAGTGGAATATTTCTGCAGCTGAAAATCCACACCATACATGAAACGCAGGAGCGTTACAAAATGCTGCCTCCTGCTAAGACGTTCCATATGAGCTGCTGGTGCTGCTGTTTGTTGTGGCGTGCTGACAAAGCTTTTCCACATTTCGGCCATGCTAACCCTGCCTTCTGAGGTGCTGGCGGTGCCCTGGTTGCGTTGGCGACCTCTTCCTCCTCCTCCTCCTCCTCCTCCTCTGCCTTGTGCTTCCACTGTGGCCCCGCTGTCAGGTGGGAATGCCAGCAGCATCGCGTCTACCAGCGTGCGATTGTACTCGCGCATCTTGAGATCGCGCTCCAGTGAGTGAATTAAGGATGGTACGTTGTCCTTGTAACGGGGATCCAGCAGCGTGGCCACCCAGTAATCAGCACAAGTTAGAATGTGGGCAACTCGGCGGTCGTTGTGGAGACACTGCAGCATGTAATTGCTCATGTGTGCCAGGCTGCCCGGAGGCAACGAAAGGCTGTCCTCTGTGGGAGGTGTATCGTCCGTGTCCTCTGTATCCCCCCAGCCACGCACCAGTGATGGCCATGAGCTGGCCTGGGTGCCACCCTGCTGTGAACATTGTTCCATCTCCTCCTCCAGCTCCTCCTCCTCATCCTCCAGAACTGTGCCCCTGCTGGACAATTGTGTCCCTGGCGTTTGTGTGTGCAGGAACCCACCCTCGAAGCCCCTTGTGAATGACTGCCCTGAAAGCCTTGGAAATGTTACCTCTTCATCCTCCTCCTCCTCCTCCTCCTCATCCTGTGCCACATCCTCTTCCATCATCGCCCGAATTGTTTTTTGAAGGAGGCATAGAAGTGGGATAGTTAAGCTGACAACGGCGTCATCGGCACTGGCCATGTTGGTGGAGTACTCAAAACAGCGCAACAAGGCACACAGGTCTCACATGGAGGCCCAGTTATTGGTGGTGAAGTGGTGCTGTTCCGCAGAGCGACTCACGCGTGCGTGCTGCAGCTGAAACTCCACTATGGCCTGCTGCTGCTTGCACAATCTTTGCAGCATGTGCAAGGTGGAGTTCCACCTTGTGGGCACGTCGCATATTAGGCGGTGAGCGGGAAGGCCGAAGTTACGCTGCAGCGCTGACAGGCGAGCAGCAGCAGGGTGAGAACGCCGAAAGTGCGCACAGACGGCCCGCACTTTCTGCAGCAGCTCTGACATATTGGGATAGTTTTTAAGGAACCTCTGCACCACCAAATTCAGCACATGCGCCAGGCAAGGGATGTGAGTCAAACCGGCTAGGCCCAGAGCGGCTATGAGATTTCGCCCGTTATCACACACCACCAGGCCGGGCTTGAGGCTCGCCGGCAGCAACCACTCATTTGTCTGCTGTTCCATGCTCCTCCACAACTCCTGCGCGGTGTGTGGTTTTTCCCCCAAACAGGCAAGTTTTAAAACTGCCTGCTGTCGTTTACCCCTGGCCGTGCTGAAGTTGGTGGTGAAGGTGTTACGCTGTCCGGATGAGGAGGCGGTAGAGGATGAGGAAGCGGAGTAGGAGGAGTTAGGAACAGGAGGCAAACTGAAGCGCCCTGCAATCCTCGGTGGTGGAAGGACATGCGCCAAATTGCTATCCGCCTCAGGCCCATCCGCCACTGCATTTACCCAGTGTGCCGTTAGGGAGATATAACGCCCCTGACCTTGCTTACTGGTCCATGTATCGGTAGTTAGGTGGACCTTGGCACAGATGGCGTTGCGCAGTGCACACCTGATTTTTTCCCCCACTTGGTTGTGCAGGGAAGGGATGGCTTGCCTGGAAAAGTAGTGGCGGCTGGGCACGATGTACTGTGGGACAGCCACCGACATAAGGTTTTTAAAACCGTGCGTCTCCACCAGACGGAATGACAGCATTTCAAAGGCCAAGAATTTTGAAATGCTGGCATTCAGGGCCAGGGATCGCGGGTGGGTAGGGGGGTACTTCCTCTTCCTCTCAAGTGTTTGGGAGATGGAAAGCTGAACGCTTCCACTGGATATTGTGGAGATGGTTGGTGACCCAGGTGGTGGTGTTGCTGACAGATCCTCTGTTTGCGGGGTGGCAGGTGCCGGTATCACTACAGATGTGGCTGGAGCGGCCGAGACTGCAGCAGAAGAGGAAGCAGGATGAGTCAGAGACGTTTCTTGGTTTTGAAGGTGTCTACTCCACTGCAGCTCGTGCTTTGCACTTAGATGCCTGATCATGCAGGTTGTGCTCAGGTTGAGAAGGTTTATGCCTCACTTCAGGCTCTGATTGCACAGGGTGCAAACCACTCGTGTCCTGTCATCAGCACATTTTCTAAAGAACTTCCACGCTAGAGAACTCCTTTGAGCTGACTTTGGTGCGTTCCCTTGCTGCGTTGGGATGTAGCAGGCGTAGTGTCTAGGGCATGGCCGCTCCGCTTCTGCACCCTGTTCCCTCTTCTGCTGTGCTGGTGGCTCTGTGCGACCACCGCCTCTTCCTCCAAACTACTCAGGTTACCTGCATGACGTTCATTCCATGTGGGGTCGAGGACCTCATCGTCCTCCACATCATCTTCCACCCAGTCTTCACCCCTGCCCTCCTTGTCGGTCTCCACAATTCTGAACGCCGCAGCAGTTGGCACCTGCGTTTCGTCATCATCGGAGACGTGCTGAGATGGTCCTTGCATGTACTCATCTTGAGAAATAAGTGGTTGGGCATCGCTGCACTCAATCTCTTCCACTTCTGGGGCAGGGCTAGGTGGATGGCCCTGGTAAACCCTGCTGACAGAGTCCTCAAAAAGAAGAAGAGACTGCTGCATGGCTTGGGGCTCAGACTGCTTGCCTGATTTGCAAGGGGGTGAGGTGAAAGACGGTTGGACATCGGCTGCAGGTGCCAACTCTGACCTTTCTGCAGTAGACTGGGTGGGAGACAATGTGAAGGAACTGGAGGCACTGTCAGCAGCAAACCAATCTACTATCGCCTCTCTGTGTTCTGGCCTCATCACTTCTAGAGGCGTATGATGCCCTACCAAATACTGATGCAGGTTCTGTCGCCTACTAACACTTGAGGAAGGTGTTTCACTTGTGCGTGTAGCTGGCAAAGATCGACCACGTCCTCTCCTTGCAACAGGAGCTCTACCAGCAGCACCACGACCCAGGCCATGGCCCCTATTTGACGGTCTCCTCATATTTCTGTAATTTAAGATCTTGCCCTAGGAAGGTGTTCATTGAACAGCGGAACAAAACAACAACAGTATCGCACGGGTGTATCTCACAGTCAAATATGCAAACTATGCTGCAATTTAATGTTTTTAACCCCAAAAGGGTGTATATTGAATAGCGGAATAGGATAAAAAACGGTGTATCTCACACGTACAAACACAGACTAGGCCCCGATTAAAATTTTTTGTACCCTAAAGGGAGGATGAGGAAGAGGAGTAGGAGGAGTTGGGAACAGGAGGCAAACTGAAGCGCCCTGCAATCCTTGGCGGGGGAAGGAGATGCGCCAAACAAATTTAAAAGGTGTATCTCACACGTACCGATACAGACTATGCCGTAATTTAATTTTTTACACTCCAAAAGGGTGTATATTGAATAGAGGAATATGAAAAATTTTATAATACGGTGTATCTCACACGTACAAACACAGACTAGGCCCCGATTACAATTTTTGGTACCCCAAAAGGCAGGATGAGGAAGAGGAGTAGGAGGAGTTGGGAACAGGAGCCAAACTAAAGCGCCCTGCAATCCTCGCCGGTAGAAGGAGATGCGCCAAACAAATTTAAAAAGGTGTATCTCACACGTACCAATACAGACTATCCTGCAATTTAATTTTTTACACTCAAACAGGGTGTATATTGAATAGCGGAATAGGACAAATTTTACAAAACGGTGTATCTCACACGTACAAACACAAACTAGGCCCCGATTACAATTTTTTGTACCCTAAAGGCAGGATGAGGAAGAGGAGTAGGAGGAGTTGGGAACAGGAGCCAAACTGAAGCGCCCTGCAATCCTCGGCGGTAGAAGGAGATGCGCCAAACAAATTTAAAAAGGTGTATCTCACACGTACCGATACAGACTATCCCGCAATTTAATTTTTTACACTCAAACAGGGTGTATATTGAATAGCGGAATAGGACAAATTTTACAAAACGGTGTATCTCACACGTACAAACACAAACTAGGCCCCGATTACAATTTTTTGTACCCTAAAGGCAGGATGAGGAAGAGGAGTAGGAGGAGTTGGGAACAGGAGCCAAACTGAAGCGCCCTGCAATCCTCGGCGGTAGAAGGAGATGCGCCAAACAAATTTAAAAAGGTGTATCTCACACGTACCGATACAGACTATCCCGCAATTTAATTTTTTACACTCAAACATTGAATAGCGGAATAGGACAAATTTTACAAAACGGTGAATCTCACACGTACAAACAAAATCTAGGCCCCGATTACAATTTTTTGTACCCTAAAGGCAGGATGAGGAGTAGGAGGAGTTCGGAACAGGCAGGAGGCAGACTGAAGCACCCTCAAATCCTCGGCAGTATGAGATGTGCCCCAAAAATTGGAAAGGTGTATCTCACGCGTACTGACTCAGACTATCACGCAATTTAATTGTTTATACCCAAAGGTTTTGATTAAATAGCGGAATAGAAAATATGATCAAAAAAGTGTATGTATCTCACACGTACAGAACCACACTAGGCCCCAATTACTATTGTTTGTACCCCTAAAAGGCTGGATGAGGAGTAGGAGGAATTTGGAACAGGCAGCACCCTCAAATCTTCAGTAGTATGAGATGAACCCCAAAAACTTGGAAAGGTGGATCTCACACGTACCAACACAGACTATCCCGCAATTTAACTGTTCCCCAAAGGTTTTTATTGAATAGCGGAATAGAAAATATGATCAAAAAAAGTGTATGTATCTCACACGTACAAAACCACACTAGGCCCCAATTACTATTGTTTGTACCCCTAAAAGGCTGGATGAGGAGTAGGAGGAGTTTGGAACAGGCAGCACCCTCAAATCTTCAGAAGTATGAGATGAACCCCAAAAACTTGGAAAGGTGGATCTCACACGTACCAACACAGACTATCCCGCAACTTAACTGTTCCCCAAAGGTTTTTATTGAATAGCGGAATAGAAAATATGATCAAAAAAAGTGTATGTATCTCACACGTACAGAACCACACTAGGCCCCAATTACTATTGTTTGTACCCCTAAAGGCAGGATGAGGAGTAGGAGGAGTTTGGAACAGGCAGCACCCTCAAATCTTCAGAAGTATGAGATGAACCCCAAAAACTTGGAAAGGTGGATCTCACACGTACCAACACACACTATCCCGCAATTTAACTGTTCCCCAAAGGTTTTTATTGAATAGCGGAATAGAAAATATGATCAAAAAAGTGTATGTATCTCACACGTACAGAACCACACTAGGCCCCAATTACTATTGTTTGTACCCTTAAAAGGCTGGATGAGGAGTAGGAGGAGTTTCAACAGGCAGCACCCTCAAATCTTCAGAAGTATGAGATGAACCCCAAAAACTTGGAAAGGTGGATCTCACACGTACCAACACAGATTATCCCGCAATTTAACTGTTCCCCAAAGGTTTTTATTGAATAGCGGAATAGAAAATATGATCAAAAAAAGTGTATGTATCTCACACGTACAAAACCACACTAGGCCCCAATTACTATTGTTTGTACCCCTAAAAGGCTGGATGAGGAGTAGGAGGAGTTTGGAACAGGCAGCACCCTCAAATCTTCAGAAGTATGAGATGAACCCCAAAAACTTGGAAAGGTGGATCTCACATGTACCAACACAGACTATCCCGCAATTTAACTGTTCCCCAAAGGTTTTTATTGAATAGCGGAAGAGAAAATATGATAAAAAAATGTATGTATCTCACACGTACAAAACCACACTAGGCCCCAATTACTATTGTTTGTACCCCTAAAAGGCTGGATCAGGAGTAGGAGGAGTTTGGAACAGGCAGCACCCTCAAATCTTCAGAAGTATGAGATGAACACCAAAAACTTGGAAAGGTGGATCTCACACGTACCAACACAGACTATCCCACAATTTAACTGTTCCCCAAAGGTTTTTATTGAATAGCGGAAAAGAAAATATGATCAAAAAAAGTGTATGTATCTCACACGTACAGAACCACACTAGGCCCCAATTACTATTGTTTGTACCCCTAAAAGGCTGGATGAGGAGTAGAAGGAGTTTAAAACAGGCAGCACCCTCAAATCTTCAGAAGTATGAGATGAACCCCAAAAACTTGGAAAGGTGGATCTCACACGTACCAACACAGACTATCCCGCAATTTAACTGTTCCCCAAAGGTTTTTATTGAATAGCAGAATAGAAAATATGATCAAAAAAAGTGTATGTATCTCACACATACAGAACCACACTAGGCCCCAATTACTATTGTTTGTACCCCAAAAGGCAGGATGAGGAGTAGGAGGAGTTTGGAACAGGCAGCACCCTCAAATCTTCAGAAATATGAGATGAACCCCAAAAACTTGGAAAGGTGGATCTCACACGTACCAACACAGACTATCCCGCAATTTTAATGTTCCCCAAAGGTTTTTATTGAATAGCGGAATAGAAAATATGATCAAAAAAAGTGTATGTATCTCACACGTACAAAACCACACTAGGCCCCAATTACTATTGTTTGTACCCCTAAAAGGCTGGATGAGGAGTAGGAGGAGTTTGGAACAGGCAGCACCCTCAAATCTTCAGAAGTATGAGATGAACCCCAAAAACTTGGAATGGTGGATCTCACACGTACCAACACAGACTATCCCGCAATTTAACTGTTCCCCAAAGGTTTTTATTGAATAGCGGAATAGAAAATATGATCAAAAAAAGGTGTATGTATCTCACACGTACAGAACCACACTAAGCCCCAATTACGATTGTTTGTACCCCAAAAGGCAGGATGAGGAGTAGGAGGAGTTTGGAACAGGCAGCACCCTCAAATCTTCAGAAGTATGAGATGAACCACAAAAACTTGGAAAGGTGGATCTCACACGTACCAACACAGACTATCCCGCAATTTAACTGTTCCCCAAAGGTTTTTATTGAATAGCGGAATAGAAAATATGATCAAAAAAAGTGTATGTATCTCACACGTACAGAACCACACTAGGCCCCAATTACTATTGTTTGTACCCCAAAAGGCAGGATGAGGAGTAGGAGGAGTTTGGAACAGGCAGCACCCTCACATCTTCAGAAGTATGAGATGAACCCCAAAAACTTGGAAAGGTGGATCTAACACGTACCAACACAGACTATTCCGCAATTTAACTGTTCCCCAAAGGTTTTTATTGAATAGCGGAATAGAAAATATGATCAAAAAAAGTGTATGTATCTCACACGTACAAAACCACACTAGGCCCCAATTACTATTGTTTGTACCCCTAAAAGGCTGGATGAGGAGTAGGAGGAGTTTGGAACAGGCAGCACCCTCAAATCTTCAGAAGTATGAGATGAACCACAAAAACTTGGAAAGGTGGATCTCACACGTACCAACACAGACTATCCCGCAATTTTACTGTTCCCCAAAGGTTTTTATTGAATAGCGGAATAGAAAATATGATCAAAAAAAGTGTATGTATCTCACACGTACAGAACCACACTAAGCCCCAATTACGATTGTTTGTACCCCAAAAGGCAGGATGAGGAGTAGGAGGAGTTTGGAACAGGCAGCACCCTCAAATCTTCAGAAGTATGAGATGAACCCCAAAAACTTGGAAAGGTGGATCTCACACGTACCAACACAGACTATCCCACAATTTAACTGTTCCCCAATGGTTTTTATTGAATAGCGGAATAGAAAATATGATCAAAAAAAGTGTATGTATCTCACACGTACAGAACCACACTAGGCCCCAATTACTATTGTTTGTACCCCTAAAAGGCTGGATGAGGAGTAGGAGGAGTTTGGAACAGGCAGCACCCTCAAATCTTCAGAAGTATGAGATGAACCCCAAAAACTTGGAAAGGTGGATCTCACACATACCAACACAGACTATCCCGCAATTTAACTGTTCCCCAAAGGTTTTTATTGAATAGCAGAATAGAAAATATGATCAAAAAAAGTGTATGTATCTCACACGTACAAAACCACACTAGGCCCCAATTACTATTGTTTGTACCCCTAAAAGGCTGGATGAGGAGTAGGAGGAGTTTGGAACAGGCAGCACCCTCAAATCTTCAGAAATATGAGATGAACCCCAAAAACTTGGAAAGGTGGATCTCACACGTACCAACACAGACTATCCCGCAATTTTAATGTTCCCCAAAGGTTTTTATTGAATAGCGGAATAGAAAATATGATCAAAAAAAGTGTATGTATCTCACACGTACAAAACCACACTAGGCCCCAATTACTATTGTTTGTACCCCTAAAAGGCTGGATGAGGAGTAGGAGGAGTTTGGAACAGGCAGCACCCTCAAATCTTCAGAAGTATGAGATGAACCCCAAAAACTTGGAATGGTGGATCTCACACGTACCAACACAGACTATCCCGCAATTTAACTGTTCCCCAAAGGTTTTTATTGAATAGCGGAATAGAAAATATGATCAAAAAAAGGTGTATGTATCTCACACGTACAGAACCACACTAAGCCCCAATTACGATTGTTTGTACCCCAAAAGGCAGGATGAGGAGTAGGAGGAGTTTGGAACAGGCAGCACCCTCAAATCTTCAGAAGTATGAGATGAACCACAAAAACTTGGAAAGGTGGATCTCACACGTACCAACACAGACTATCCCGCAATTTAACTGTTCCCCAAAGGTTTTTATTGAATAGCGGAATAGAAAATATGATCAAAAAAAGTGTATGTATCTCACACGTACAGAACCACACTAGGCCCCAATTACTATTGTTTGTACCCCAAAAGGCAGGATGAGGAGTAGGAGGAGTTTGGAACAGGCAGCACCCTCACATCTTCAGAAGTATGAGATGAACCCCAAAAACTTGGAAAGGTGATTCTAACACGTACCAACACAGACTATTCCGCAATTTAACTGTTCCCCAAAGGTTTTTATTGAATAGCGGAATAGAAAATATGATCAAAAAAAGTGTATGTATCTCACACGTACAAAACCACACTAGGCCCCAATTACTATTGTTTGTACCCCTAAAAGGCTGGATGAGGAGTAGGAGGAGTTTGGAACAGGCAGCACCCTCAAATCTTCAGAAGTATGAGATGAACCACAAAAACTTGGAAAGGTGGATCTCACACGTACCAACACAGACTATCCCGCAATTTTACTGTTCCCCAAAGGTTTTTATTGAATAGCGGAATAGAAAATATGATCAAAAAAAGTGTATGTATCTCACACGTACAGAACCACACTAAGCCCCAATTACGATTGTTTGTACCCCAAAAGGCAGGATGAGGAGTAGGAGGAGTTTGGAACAGGCAGCACCCTCAAATCTTCAGAAGTATGAGATGAACCCCAAAAACTTGGAAAGGTGGATCTCACACGTACCAACACAGACTATCCCACAATTTAACTGTTCCCCAATGGTTTTTATTGAATAGCGGAATAGAAAATATGATCAAAAAAAGTGTATGTATCTCACACGTACAGAACCACACTAGGCCCCAATTACTATTGTTTGTACCCCTAAAAGGCTGGATGAGGAGTAGGAGGAGTTTGGAACAGGCAGCACCCTCAAATCTTCAGAAGTATGAGATGAACCCCAAAAACTTGGAAAGGTGGATCTCACACATACCAACACAGACTATCCCGCAATTTAACTGTTCCCCAAAGGTTTTTATTGAATAGCAGAATAGAAAATATGATCAAAAAAAGTGTATGTATCTCACACGTACAAAACCACACTAGGCCCCAATTACTATTGTTTGTACCCCTAAAAGGCTGGATGAGGAGTAGGAGGAGTTTGGAACAGGCAGCACCCTCAAATCTTCAGAAGTATGAGATGAACCACAAAAACTTGGAAAGGTGGATCTCACACGTACCAACACAGACTATCCCGCAATTTTACTGTTCCCCAAAGGTTTTTATTGAATAGCGGAATAGAAAATATGATCAAAAAAAGTGTATGTATCTCACACGTACAGAACCACACTAGGCCCCAATTACTATTGTTTTTACCCCTAAAGGCTGGATGAGGAGTAGGAGGAGTTTGGAACAGGCAGCACCCTCAAATCTTCAGAAGTATGAGATGAACCCCAAAAACTTGGAAAGGTGGATCTCACATGTACCAACACAGACTATCCCGCAATTTAACTGTTCCCCAAAGGTTTTTATTGAATAGCGTAATAGAAAATATGATCAAAAAAGTGAATGTATCTCACACGTACAGAACCACACTAGGCCCCAATTACAATTGTTTGTACCCCAAAAGGCAGGATGAGGAGTAGGAGGAGTTTGGAACAGGCAGCACCCTCAAATCTTCAGAAATATGAGATGAACCCCAAAAACTTGGAAAGGTGGATCTCACACGTACCAACACAGACTATCCCGCAATTTAACTGTTCCCCAAAGGTTTTTATTGAATAGCGGAATAGAAAATATGATCAAAAAAAGTTTATGTATCTCACACGTACAAAACCACACTAGGCCCCAATTACTATTGTTTGTACCCCTAAAAGGCTGGATGAGGAGTAGGAGGAGTTTGGAACAGGCAGCACCCTCAAATCTTCAGAAGTATGAGATGAACCCCAAAAACTTGGAAAGGTGGATCTCACACGTACCAACACAGACTATCCCGCAATTTAATTGATACCCAAAGGTTTTTATTGAATAGCGGAATAGAAAATATGATCAAAAAAAGTGTATGTATCTCACACGTACAGAACCACACTAGGCCCCAATTACTATTGTTTGTACCCCTAAAGGCAGGATGAGGAGTAGGAGGAGTTTGGAACAGGCAGCACCCTCAAATCTTCAGAAGTATGAGATGAACCCCAAAAACTTGGAAAGGTGGATCTCACACGTACCAACACACACTATCCCGCAATTTAACTGTTCCCCAAAGGTTTTTATTGAATAGCGGAATAGAAAATATGATCAAAAAAGTGTATGTATCTCACACGTACAGAACCACACTAGGCCCCAATTACTATTGTTTGTACCCTTAAAAGGCTGGATGAGGAGTAGGAGGAGTTTCAACAGGCAGCACCCTCAAATCTTCAGAAGTATGAGATGAACCCCAAAAACTTGGAAAGGTGGATCTCACACGTACCAACACAGATTATCCCGCAATTTAACTGTTCCCCAAAGGTTTTTATTGAATAGCGGAATAGAAAATATGATCAAAAAAAGTGTATGTATCTCACACGTACAGAACCACACTAGGCCCCAATTACTATTGTTTGTACCCCTAAAAGGCTGGAAGAGGAGTAGGAGGAGTTTGGAACAGGCAGCACCCTCAAATCTTCAGAAGTATGAGATGAACCCCAAAAACTTGGAAAGGTGGATCTCACATGTACCAACACAGACTATCCCGCAATTTAATTGATACCCAAAGGTTTTTATTGAATAGCGGAATAGAAAATATGATCAAAAAAGTGTATGTATCTCACACGTACAGAACCACACTAGGCCCCAATTACTATTGTTTGTACCCTTAAAAGGCTGGATGAGGAGTAGGAGGAGTTTCAACAGGCAGCACCCTCAAATCTTCAGAAGTATGAGATGAACCCCAAAAACTTGGAAAGGTGGATCTCACACGTACCAACACAGATTATCCCGCAATTTAACTGTTCCCCAAAGGTTTTTATTGAATAGCGGAATAGAAAATATGATCAAAAAAAGTGTATGTATCTCACACGTACAGAACCACACTAGGCCCCAATTACTATTGTTTGTACCCCTAAAAGGCTGGATGAGGAGTAGGAGGAGTTTGGAACAGGCAGCACCCTCAAATCTTCAGAAGTATGAGATGAACCCCAAAAACTTGGAAAGGTGGATCTCACATGTACCAACACAGACTATCCCGCAATTTAACTGTTCCCCAAAGGTTTTTATTGAATAGCGGAATAGAAAATATGATCAAAAAAGTGTATGTATCTCACACGTACAGAACCACACTAGGCCCCAATTACTATTGTTTGTACCCCAAAAGGCAGGATGAGGAGTAGGAGGAGTTTGGAAAAGGCAGCACCCTCAAATCTTCAGAAGTATGAGATGAACCCCAAAAACTTGGAAAGGTGGATCTCACACGTACCAACACAGACTATCCCGCAATTTAACTGTTCCCCAAAGGTTTTTATTGAATAGCGGAATAGAAAATATGATCAAAAAAAGTGTATGTATCTCACACGTACAAAACCACACTAGGCCCCAATTACTATTGTTTTTACCCCTAAAAGGCTGGATGAGGAGTAGGAGGAGTTTGGAACAGGCAGCACCCTCAAATCTTCAGAAGTATGAGATGAACCCCAAAAACTTGGAAAGGTGGATCTCACACGTACCAACACAGACTATCCCGCAATTTAACTGTTCCCTAAAGATTTTTATTGAATAGCGGAAAAGAAAATATGATCAAAAAAAGTGTATGTATCTCACACGTACAGAACCACACTAATCCCCAATTACGATTGTTTGTACCCCTAAAAGGCTGGATGAGGAGTAGGAGGAGTTTGGAACAGGCAGCACCCTCAAATCTTCAGAAGTATGAGATGAACCCCAAAAACTTGGAAAGGTGGATCTCACACGTACCAACACAAACTATCCCGCAATTTAACTGTTCCCCAAAGATTTTTATTGAATAGCGGAATAGAAAATATGATCAAAAAAAGTGTATGTATCTCACACGTACAAAACCACACTAGGCCCCAATTACTATTGTTTGTACCCCTAAAAGGCTGGATGAGGAGTAGGAGGAGTTTGGAACAGGCAGCACCCTCAAATCTTCAGAAGTATGAGATGAACCCCAAAAACGTGGAAAGGTGGATCTCACACGTACCAACACAGACTATCCCGCAATTTAACTGTTCCCCAAAGATTTTTATTGAATAGCGGAAAAGAAAATATGATCAAAAAAAGTGTATGTATCTCACACGTACAAAACCACACTAGGCCCCAATTACTATTGTTTGTACCCCTAAAAGGCTGGATGAGGAGTAGGAGGAGTTTGGAACAGGCAGCACCCTCAAATCTTCAGAAGTATGAGATGAACCCCAAAAACTTGGAAAGGTGGATCTCACACGTACCAACACAGACTATCCCGCAATTTAACTGTTCCCCAAAGATTTTTATTGAATAGCGGAAAAGAAAATATGATCAAAAAAAGTGTATGTATCTCACACGTACAAAACCACACTAGGCCCCAATTACTATTGTTTGTACCCTTAAAAGGCTGGATGAGGAGTAGGAGGAGTTTCAACAGGCAGCACCCTCAAATCTTCAGAAGTATGAGATGAACCCCAAAAACTTGGAAAGGTGGATCTCACACGTACCAACACAGATTATCCCGCAATTTAACTGTTCCCCAAAGGTTTTTATTGAATAGCGGAATAGAAAATATGATCAAAAAAAGTGTATGTATCTCACACGTACAGAACCACACTAGGCCCCAATTACTATTGTTTGTACCCCTAAAAGGCTGGAAGAGGAGTAGGAGGAGTTTGGAACAGGCAGCACCCTCAAATCTTCAGAAGTATGAGATGAACCCCAAAAACTTGGAAAGGTGGATCTCACATGTACCAACACAGACTATCCCGCAATTTAATTGATACCCAAAGGTTTTTATTGAATAGCGGAATAGAAAATATGATCAAAAAAGTGTATGTATCTCACACGTACAGAACCACACTAGGCCCCAATTACTATTGTTTGTACCCTTAAAAGGCTGGATGAGGAGTAGGAGGAGTTTCAACAGGCAGCACCCTCAAATCTTCAGAAGTATGAGATGAACCCCAAAAACTTGGAAAGGTGGATCTCACACGTACCAACACAGATTATCCCGCAATTTAACTGTTCCCCAAAGGTTTTTATTGAATAGCGGAATAGAAAATATGATCAAAAAAAGTGTATGTATCTCACACGTACAGAACCACACTAGGCCCCAATTACTATTGTTTGTACCCCTAAAAGGCTGGATGAGGAGTAGGAGGAGTTTGGAACAGGCAGCACCCTCAAATCTTCAGAAGTATGAGATGAACCCCAAAAACTTGGAAAGGTGGATCTCACATGTACCAACACAGACTATCCCGCAATTTAACTGTTCCCCAAAGGTTTTTATTGAATAGCGGAATAGAAAATATGATCAAAAAAGTGTATGTATCTCACACGTACAGAACCACACTAGGCCCCAATTACTATTGTTTGTACCCCAAAAGGCAGGATGAGGAGTAGGAGGAGTTTGGAAAAGGCAGCACCCTCAAATCTTCAGAAGTATGAGATGAACCCCAAAAACTTGGAAAGGTGGATCTCACACGTACCAACACAGACTATCCCGCAATTTAACTGTTCCCCAAAGGTTTTTATTGAATAGCGGAATAGAAAATATGATCAAAAAAAGTGTATGTATCTCACACGTACAAAACCACACTAGGCCCCAATTACTATTGTTTTTACCCCTAAAAGGCTGGATGAGGAGTAGGAGGAGTTTGGAACAGGCAGCACCCTCAAATCTTCAGAAGTATGAGATGAACCCCAAAAACTTGGAAAGGTGGATCTCACACGTACCAACACAGACTATCCCGCAATTTAACTGTTCCCTAAAGATTTTTATTGAATAGCGGAAAAGAAAATATGATCAAAAAAAGTGTATGTATCTCACACGTACAGAACCACACTAATCCCCAATTACGATTGTTTGTACCCCTAAAAGGCTGGATGAGGAGTAGGAGGAGTTTGGAACAGGCAGCACCCTCAAATCTTCAGAAGTATGAGATGAACCCCAAAAACTTGGAAAGGTGGATCTCACACGTACCAACACAAACTATCCCGCAATTTAACTGTTCCCCAAAGATTTTTATTGAATAGCGGAATAGAAAATATGATCAAAAAAAGTGTATGTATCTCACACGTACAAAACCACACTAGGCCCCAATTACTATTGTTTGTACCCCTAAAAGGCTGGATGAGGAGTAGGAGGAGTTTGGAACAGGCAGCACCCTCAAATCTTCAGAAGTATGAGATGAACCCCAAAAACGTGGAAAGGTGGATCTCACACGTACCAACACAGACTATCCCGCAATTTAACTGTTCCCCAAAGATTTTTATTGAATAGCGGAAAAGAAAATATGATCAAAAAAAGTGTATGTATCTCACACGTACAAAACCACACTAGGCCCCAATTACTATTGTTTGTACCCCTAAAAGGCTGGATGAGGAGTAGGAGGAGTTTGGAACAGGCAGCACCCTCAAATCTTCAGAAGTATGAGATGAACCCCAAAAACTTGGAAAGGTGGATCTCACACGTACCAACACAAACTATCCCGCAATTTAACTGTTCCCCAAAGATTTTTATTGAATAGCGGAATAGAAAATATGATCAAAAAAAGTGTATGTATCTCACACGTACAAAACCACACTAGGCCCCAATTACTATTGTTTGTACCCCTAAAAGGCTGGATGAGGAGTAGGAGGAGTTTGGAACAGGCAGCACCCTCAAATCTTCAGAAGTATGAGATGAACCCCAAAAACTTGGAAAGGTGGATCTCACACGTACCAACACAGACTATCCCGCAATTTAACTGTTCCCCAAAGGTTTTTATTGAATAGCGGAATAGAAAATATGATCAAAAAAAGTGTATGTATCTCACACGTACAAAACCACACTAGGCCCCAATTACTATTGTTTGTACCTCTAAAAGGCTGGATGATGAGTAGGAGGAGTTTGGAACAGGCAGCACCCTCAAATCTTCAGAAGTATGAGATGAACCCCAAAAACTTGGAAAGGTGGATCTCACACGTACCAACACAGACTATCCCGCAATTTAACTGTTCCCCAAAGGTTTTTATTGAATAGCGGAATAGAAAATATGATCAAAAAAAGTGTATGTATCTCACACGTACAGAACCACACTAGGCCCCAATTACTATTGTTTGTACCCCTAAAGGCAGGATGAGGAGTAGGAGGAGTTTGGAACAGGCAGCACCCTCAAATCTTCAGAAGTATGAGATGAACCCCAAAAACTTGGAAAGGTGGATCTCACACGTACCAACACAGACTATCCCGCAATTTAACTGTTCCCCAAAGATTTTTATTGAATAGCGGAAAAGAAAATATGATCAAAAAAAGTGTATGTATCTCACACGTACAAAACCACACTAGGCCCCAATTACTATTGTTTGTACCCCTAAAAGGCTGGATGAGGAGTAGGAGGAGTTTGGAACAGGCAGCACCCTCAAATCTTCAGAAGTATGAGATGAACCCCAAAAACTTGGAAAGGTGGATCTCACACGTACCAACACAAACTATCCCGCAATTTAACTGTTCCCCAAAGATTTTTATTGAATAGCGGAATAGAAAATATGATCAAAAAAAGTGTATGTATCTCACACGTACAAAACCACACTAGGCCCCAATTACTATTGTTTGTACCCCTAAAAGGCTGGATGAGGAGTAGGAGGAGTTTGGAACAGGCAGCACCCTCAAATCTTCAGAAGTATGAGATGAACCCCAAAAACTTGGAAAGGTGGATCTCACACGTACCAACACAGACTATCCCGCAATTTAACTGTTCCCCAAAGGTTTTTATTGAATAGCGGAATAGAAAATATGATCAAAAAAAGTGTATGTATCTCACACGTACAAAACCACACTAGGCCCCAATTACTATTGTTTGTACCTCTAAAAGGCTGGATGATGAGTAGGAGGAGTTTGGAACAGGCAGCACCCTCAAATCTTCAGAAGTATGAGATGAACCCCAAAAACTTGGAAAGGTGGATCTCACACGTACCAACACAGACTATCCCGCAATTTAACTGTTCCCCAAAGGTTTTTATTGAATAGCGGAATAGAAAATATGATCAAAAAAAGTGTATGTATCTCACACGTACAGAACCACACTAGGCCCCAATTACTATTGTTTGTACCCCTAAAGGCAGGATGAGGAGTAGGAGGAGTTTGAAACAGGCAGCACCCTCAAATCTTCAGAAGTATGAGATGAGCCCCAAAAACTTGGAAAGGTGGATCTCACATGTACCAACACAGACTATCCCGCAATTTAACTGTTCCCCAAAGTTTTTTATTGAATAGCGGAATAGAAAATATGATCAAAAACAGTGTAAGTATCTCACACGTACAGAACCACACTAGGCCCCAATTACTATTGTTTGTACCCCAAAAGGCAGGATGAGGAGTAGGAGGAGTTTGGAAAAGGCAGCACCCTCAAATCTTCAGAAGTATGAGATGAACCCCAAAAACTTGGAAAGGTGGATCTCACACGTACCAACACAGACTATCCCGCAATTTAACTGTTCCCCAAAGGTTTTTATTGAATAGCGGAATAGAAAATATGATCAAAAAAAGTGTATGTATCTCACACGTACAAAACCACACTAGGCCCCAATTACTATTGTTTTTACCCCTAAAAGGCTGGATGAGGAGTAGGAGGAGTTTGGAACAGGCAGCACCCTCAAATCTTCAGAAGTATGAGATGAACCCCAAAAACTTGGAAAGGTGGATCTCACACGTACCAACACAGACTATCCCGCAATTTAACTGTTCCCTAAAGATTTTTATTGAATAGCAGAATAGAAAATATGATCAAAAAAAGTGTATGTATCTCACACGTACAGAACCACACTAAGCCCCAATTACGATTGTTTGTACCCCTAAAAGGCTGGATGAGGAGTAGGAGGAGTTTGGAACAGGCAGCACCCTCAAATCTTCAGAAGTATGAGATGAACCCCAAAAACTTGGAAAGGTGGATCTCACACGTACCAACACAAACTATCCCGCAATTTAACTGTTCCCCAAAGATTTTTATTGAATAGCGGAATAGAAAATATGATCAAAAAAAGTGTATGTATCTCACACGTACAAAACCACACTAGGCCCCAATTACTATTGTTTGTACCCCTAAAAGGCTGGATGAGGAGTAGGAGGAGTTTGGAACAGGCAGCACCCTCAAATCTTCAGAAGTATGAGATGAACCCCAAAAACTTGGAAAGGTGGATCTCACACGTACCAACACAGACTATCCCGCAATTTAACTGTTCCCCAAAGATTTTTATTGAATAGCGGAAAAGAAAATATGATCAAAAAAAGTGTATGTATCTCACACGTACAAAACCACACTAGGCCCCAATTACTATTGTTTGTACCCCTAAAAGGCTGGATGAGGAGTAGGAGGAGTTTGGAACAGGCAGCACCCTCAAATCTTCAGAAGTATGAGATGAACCCCAAAAACTTGGAAAGGTGGATCTCACACGTACCAACACAAACTATCCCGCAATTTAACTGTTCCCCAAAGATTTTTATTGAATAGCGGAATAGAAAATATGATCAAAAAAAGTGTATGTATCTCACACGTACAAAACCACACTAGGCCCCAATTACTATTGTTTGTACCCCTAAAAGGCTGGATGAGGAGTAGGAGGAGTTTGGAACAGGCAGCACCCTCAAATCTTCAGAAGTATGAGATGAACCCCAAAAACTTGGAAAGGTGGATCTCACACGTACCAACACAGACTATCCCGCAATTTAACTGTTCCCCAAAGGTTTTTATTGAATAGCGGAATAGAAAATATGATCAAAAAAAGTGTATGTATCTCACACGTACAGAACCACACTAGGCCCCAATTACTATTGTTTGTACCCCTAAAGGCAGGATGAGGAGTAGGAGGAGTTTGGAACAGGCAGCACCCTCAAATCTTCAGAAGTATGAGATGAGCCCCAAAAACTTGGAAAGGTGGATCTCACATGTACCAACACAGACTATCCCGCAATTTAACTGTTCCCCAAAGTTTTTTATTGAATAGCGGAATAGAAAATATGATCAAAAACAGTGTAAGTATCTCACACGTACAGAACCACACTAGGCCCCAATTACTATTGTTTGTACGCCAAAAGGCAGGATGAGGAGTAGGAGGAGTTTGGAACAGGCAGCACCCTCAAATCTTCAGAAGTATGAGATGAACCCCAAAAACTTGGAAAGGTGGATCTCACACGTACCAACACAGACTATCCCGCAATTTAACTGTTCCCCAAAGGTTTTTATTGAATAGCGGAATAGAAAATATGATCAAAAAAAGTGTATGTATCTCACATGTACAGAACCACACTAGGCCCCAATTACTATTGTTTGTACCCCTAAAAGGCTGGATGAGGAGTAGGAGGAGTTTGGAACAGGCAGCACCCTCAAATCTTCAGAAGTATGAGATGAACCCCAAAAACTTGGAAAGGTGGATCTCACACGTACCAACACAGACTATCCCGCAACTTAACTGTTCCCCAAAGGTTTTTATTGAATAGCGGAATAGAAAATATGATCAAAAAAAGTGTATGTATCTCACACGTACAGAACCACACTAGGCCCCAATTACTATTGTTTGTACCCCTAAAGGCAGGATGAGGAGTAGGAGGAGTTTGGAACAGGCAGCACCCTCAAATCTTCAGAAGTATGAGATGAACCCCTAAAAACTTGGAAAGGTGGATCTCACACGTACCAACACAGACTATCCCGCAATTTAACTGTTCCCCAAAGGTTTTTATTGAATAGCGGAATAGAAAATACGATCAAAAAAAGTGTATGTATCTCACACGTACAAAACCACACTAGGCCCCAATTAATATTGTTTGTACCCCTAAAAGGCTGGATGAGGAGTAGGAGGAGTTTGGAACAGGCAGCACCCTCAAATCTTCAGAAGTATGAGATGAACCCCAAAAACTTGGAAAGGTGGATCTCACACGTACCAACACAGACTATCCCGCAATTTAACTGTTCCCCAAAGGTTTTTATTAAATAGCGGAATAGAAAATATGATCAAATAAGTGTATGTATCTCACACGTACAAAACCACACTAGGCCCCAATTACTATTGTTTGTACCCCTAAAAGGCTGGATGAGGAGTAGGAGGAGTTTGGAACAGGCAGCACCCTCAAATCTTCAGAAGTATGAGATGAACCCCAAAAACTTGGAAAGGTGGATCTCACACGTACCAACACAAACTATCCCGCAATTTAACTGTTCCCCAAAGATTTTTATTGAATAGCGGAATAGAAAATATGATCAAAAAAAGTGTATGTATCTCACACGTACAAAACCACACTAGGCCCCAATTACTATTGTTTGTACCCCTAAAAGGCTGGATGAGGAGTAGGAGGAGTTTGGAACAGGCAGCACCCTCAAATCTTCAGAAGTATGAGATGAACCCCAAAAACTTGGAAAGGTGGATCTCACACGTACCAACACAGACTATCCCGCAATTTAACTGTTCCCCAAAGGTTTTTATTGAATAGCGGAATAGAAAATATGATCAAAAAAAGTGTATGTATCTCACACGTACAGAACCACACTAGGCCCCAATTACTATTGTTTGTACCCCTAAAGGCAGGATGAGGAGTAGGAGGAGTTTGGAACAGGCAGCACCCTCAAATCTTCAGAAGTATGAGATGAGCCCCAAAAACTTGGAAAGGTGGATCTCACATGTACCAACACAGACTATCCCGCAATTTAACTGTTCCCCAAAGTTTTTTATTGAATAGCGGAATAGAAAATATGATCAAAAACAGTGTAAGTATCTCACACGTACAGAACCACACTAGGCCCCAATTACTATTGTTTGTACGCCAAAAGGCAGGATGAGGAGTAGGAGGAGTTTGGAACAGGCAGCACCCTCAAATCTTCAGAAGTATGAGATGAACCCCAAAAACTTGGAAAGGTGGATCTCACACGTACCAACACAGACTATCCCGCAATTTAACTGTTCCCCAAAGGTTTTTATTGAATAGCGGAATAGAAAATATGATCAAAAAAAGTGTATGTATCTCACATGTACAGAACCACACTAGGCCCCAATTACTATTGTTTGTACCCCTAAAAGGCTGGATGAGGAGTAGGAGGAGTTTGGAACAGGCAGCACCCTCAAATCTTCAGAAGTATGAGATGAACCCCAAAAACTTGGAAAGGTGGATCTCACACGTACCAACACAGACTATCCCGCAACTTAACTGTTCCCCAAAGGTTTTTATTGAATAGCGGAATAGAAAATATGATCAAAAAAAGTGTATGTATCTCACACGTACAGAACCACACTAGGCCCCAATTACTATTGTTTGTACCCCTAAAGGCAGGATGAGGAGTAGGAGGAGTTTGGAACAGGCAGCACCCTCAAATCTTCAGAAGTATGAGATGAACCCCTAAAAACTTGGAAAGGTGGATCTCACACGTACCAACACAGACTATCCCGCAATTTAACTGTTCCCCAAAGGTTTTTATTGAATAGCGGAATAGAAAATATGATCAAAAAAAGTGTATGTATCTCACACGTACAAAACCACACTAGGCCCCAATTAATATTGTTTGTACCCCTAAAAGGCTGGATGAGGAGTAGGAGGAGTTTGGAACAGGCAGCACCCTCAAATCTTCAGAAGTATGAGATGAACCCCAAAAACTTGGAAAGGTGGATCTCACACGTACCAACACAGACTATCCCGCAATTTAACTGTTCCCCAAAGGTTTTTATTAAATAGCGGAATAGAAAATATGATCAAATAAGTGTATGTATCTCACACGTACAAAACCACACTAGGCCCCAATTACTATTGTTTGTACCCCTAAAAGGCTGGATGAGGAGTAGGAGGAGTTTGGAACAGGCAGCACCCTCAAATCTTCAGAAGTATGAGATGAACCCCAAAAACTTGGAAAGGTGGATCTCACATGTACCAACACAGACTATCCCGCAATTTAACTGTTCCCCAAAGGTTTTTATTGAATAGCGGAATAGAAAATATGATCAAAAAAAGTGTATGTATCTCACACGTACAGAACCACACTAGGCCCCAATTACTATTGTTTGTACCCCTAAAGGCAGGATGAGGAGTAGGAGGAGTTTTTATAACAGGCAGCACCCTCAGATCTTCAGAAGTATGAGATGAACCCCAAAAACTTGGAAAGGTGGATCTCACACGTACCAACACAGACTATCCCGCAACTTAACTGTTCCCCAAAGGTTTTTATTGAATAGCGGAATAGAAAATATGATCAAAAAAAGTGTATGTATCTCACACGTACAGAACCACACTAGGCCCCAATTACTATTGTTTGTACCCCTAAAGGCAGGATGAGGAGTAGGAGGAGTTTGGAACAGGCAGCACCCTCAAATCTTCAGAAGTATGAGATGAACCCCTAAAAACTTGGAAAGGTGGATCTCACACGTACCAACACAGACTATCCCGCAATTTAACTGTTCCCCAAAGGTTTTTATTGAATAGCGGAATAGAAAATATGATCAAAAAAAGTGTATGTATCTCACACGTACAAAACCACACTAGGCCCCAATTAATATTGTTTGTACCCCTAAAAGGCTGGATGAGGAGTAGGAGGAGTTTGGAACAGGCAGCACCCTC
The DNA here is from genome assembly GCF_965119305.1 of Pelophylax lessonae. Classification (NCBI taxonomy): domain Eukaryota; kingdom Metazoa; phylum Chordata; class Amphibia; order Anura; family Ranidae; genus Pelophylax; species Pelophylax lessonae. Next base: position 214,253,596 of record NC_138772.1, on the reverse strand, counting down.
AAATCTTCAGAAGTATGAGATGAACCCCAAAAACTTGGAAAGGTGGATCTCACACGTACCAACACAGACTATCCCGCAATTTAACTGTTCCCCAAAGGTTTTTATTAAATAGCGGAATAGAAAATATGATCAAATAAGTGTATGTATCTCACACGTACAAAACCACACTAGGCCCCAATTACTATTGTTTGTACCCCTAAAAGGCAGGATGAGGAGTAGGAGGAGTTTTTATAACAGGCAGCACCCTCAGATCTTCAGAAGTATGAGATGAACCCCAAAAACTTGGAAAGGTGGATCTCACACGTACCAACACAGACTATCCCGCAACTTAACTGTTCCCCAAAGGTTTTTATTGAATAGCGGAATAGGAAATATGATCAAAAAAAGTGTATGTATCTCACACGTACAAAACCACACTAGGCCCCAATTACTATTGTTTGTACCCCTAAAAGGCTGGATGAGGAGTAGGAGGAGTTTGGAACAGGCAGCACCCTCAAATCTTCAGAAGTATGAGATGAACCCCAAAAACTTGGAAAGGTGGATCTCACACGTACCAACACAGACTATCCCGCAATTTAACTGTTCCCCAAAGGTTTTTATTGAATAGCGGAATAGAAAATATGATCAAAAAAAGTGTATGTATCTCACACGTACAGAACCACACTAGGCCCCAATTACTATTGTTTGTACCCCAAAAGGCAGGATGAGGAGTAGGAGGAGTTTGGAACAGGCAGCACCCTCAAATCTTCAGAAGTATGAGATGAACCCCAAAAACTTGGAAAGGTGGATCTCACACGTACCAACACAGACTATCCCGCAATTTAACTGTTCCCCAAAGATTTTTATTGAATAGCGGAATAGAAAATATGATCAAAAAAAGTGTATGTATCTCACACGTACAGAACCACACTAGGCCCCAATTACTATTGTTTGTACCCCTAAAGGCAGGATGAGGAGTAGGAGGAGTTTTTATAACAGGCAGCACCCTCAGATCTTCAGAAGTATAAGATGAACCCCAAAAACTTGGCAAGGTGGATCTCACACGTACCAACACAGACTATCCCGCAATTTAACTGTTCCCCAAAGGTTTTTATTGAATAGCGGAATAGGAAATATGATCAAAAAAAGTGTATGTATCTCACACGTACAAAACCACACTAGGCCCCAATTACTATTGTTTGTACCCCTAAAAGGCTGGATGAGGAGTAGGAGGAGTTTGGAACAGGCAGCACCCTCAAATCTTCAGAAGTATGAGATGAACCCCAAAAACTTGGAAAGGTGGATCTCACACGTACCAACACAGACTATCCCGCAATTTAACTGTTCCCCAAAGGTTTTTATTGAATAGCGGAATAGAAAATATGATCAAAAAAAGTGTATGTATCTCACACGTACAGAACCACACTAGGCCCCAATTACTATTGTTTGTACCCCAAAAGGCAGGATGAGGAGTAGGAGGAGTTTGGAACAGGCAGCACCCTCAAATCTTCAGAAGTATGAGATGAACCCCAAAAACTTGGAAAGGTGGATCTCACACGTACCAACACAGACTATCCCGCAATTTAACTGTTCCCCAAAGATTTTTATTGAATAGCGGAATAGAAAATATGATCAAAAAAAGTGTATGTATCTCACACGTACAAAACCACACTAGGCCCCAATTACTATTGTTTGTACCCCTAAAAGGCTGGATGAGGAGTAGGGGGAGTTTGGAACAGGCAGCACCCTCAAATCTTCAGAAGTATGAGATGAACCCCAAAAACTTGGAAAGGTGGATCTCACACGTACCAACACAAACTATCCCGCAACTTAACTGTTCCCCAAAGGTTTTTATTGAATAGCGGAATAGAAAATATGATCAAAAAAAGTGTATGTATCTCACACGTACAGAACCACACTAGGCCCCAATTACTATTGTTTGTACCCCTAAAGGCAGGATGAGGAGTAGGAGGAGTTTGGAACAGGCAGCACCCTCAAATCTTCAGAAGTATGAGATGAACCCCAAAAACTTGGAACGGTGGATCTCACACGTACCAACACAGACTATCCCGCAATTTAACTGTTCCCCAAAGGTTTTTATTGAATAGCGGAATAGAAAATATGATCAAAAAAAGTGTATGTATCTCACACGTACAAAACCACACTAGGCCCCAATTACTATTGTTTGTACCCCTAAAAGGCTGGATGAGGAGTAGGAGGAGTTTGGAACAGGCAGCACCCTCAAATCTTCAGAAGTATGAGATGAACCCCAAAAACTTGGAAAGGTGGATCTCACACGTACCAACACAGACTATCCCGCAATTTAACTGTTCCCCAAAGGTTTTTATTGAATAGCGGAATAGAAAATATGATCAAAAAAAGTGTATGTATCTCACACGTACAAAACCACACTAGGCCCCAATTACTATTGTTTGTACCCCTAAAAGGCTGGATGAGGAGTAGGAGGAGTTTGGAACAGGCAGCACTCTCAAATCTTCAGAAGTATGAGATGAACCCCAAAAACTTGGAAAGGTGGATCTCACACGTACCAACACAGACTATCCCGCAATTTAACTGTTCCCCAAAGGTTTTTATTGAATAGCGGAATAGAAAATATGATCAAAAAAAGTGTATGTATCTCACACGTACAGAACCACACTAGGCCCCAATTACTATTGTTTGTACCCCTAAAGGCAGGATGAGGAGTAGGAGGAGTTTTTATAACAGGCAGCACCCTCAGATCTTCAGAAGTATGAGATGAACCCCAAAAACTTGGAAAGGTGGATCTCACACGTACCAACACAGACTATCCCGCAATTTAACTGTTCCCCAAAGGTTTTTATTGAATAGCGGAATAGGAAATATGATCAAAAAAAGTGTATGTATCTCACACGTACAAAACCACACTAGGCCCCAATTACTATTGTTTGTACCCCTAAAAGGCTGGATGAGGAGTAGGAGGAGTTTGGAACAGGCAGCACCCTCAAATCTTCAGAAGTATGAGATGAACCCCAAAAACTTGGAAAGGTGGATCTCACACGTACCAACACAGACTATCCCGCAATTTAACTGTTCCCCAAAGGTTTTTATTGAATAGCGGAATAGAAAATATGATCAAAAAAAGTGTATGTATCTCACACGTACAGAACCACACTAGGCCCCAATTACTATTGTTTGTACCCCTAAAGGCAGGATGAGGAGTAGGAGGAGTTTGGAACAGGCAGCACCCTCAAATCTTCAGAAGTATGAGATGACCCCCAAAAACTTGGAAAGGTTGATCTCACACGTACCAACACAGACTATCCCGCAATTTAACTGTTCCCCAAAGATTTTTATTGAATAGCGGAATAGAAAATATGATCAAAAAAAGTGTATGTATCTCACACGTACAAAACCACACTAGGCCCCAATTACTATTGTTTGTACCCCTAAAAGGCTGGATGAGGAGTAGGAGGAGTTTGGAACAGGAAGCACCCTCAAATCTTCAGAAGTATGAGATGAACCCCAAAAACTTGGAAAGGTGGATCTCACACGTACCAACACAGACTATCCCGCAATTTAACTGTTCCCCAAAGGTTTTTATTGAATAGCGGAATAGAAAATATGATCAAAAAAAGTGTATGTATCTCACACGTACAGAACCACACTAGGCCCCAATTACTATTGTTTGTACCCCAAAAGGCAGGATGAGGAGTAGGAGGAGTTTGGAACAGGCAGCACCCTCAAATCTTCAGAAATATGAGATGAACCCCAAAAACTTGGAAAGGTGGATCTCACACGTACCAACACAGACTATCCCGCAATTTAACTGTTCCCCAAAGGTTTTTATTGAATAGCAGAATAGAAAATATGATCAAAAAAAGTGTATGTATCTCACACGTACAGAACCACACTAGGCCCCAATTACTATTGTTTTTACCCCTAAAGGCAGGATGAGGAGTAGGAGGAGTTTGGAACAGGCAGCACCCTCAAATCTTCAGAAGTATGAGATGAACCCCAAAAACTTGGAAAGGTGGATCTCACATGTACCAACACAGACTATCCCGCAATTTAACTGTTCCCCAAAGGTTTTTATTGAATAGCGTAATAGAAAATATGATCAAAAAAGTGAATGTATCTCACACGTACAGAACCACACTAGGCCCCAATTACTATTGTTTGTACCCCTAAAGGCAGGATGAGGAGTAGGAGGAGTTTTTATAACAGGCAGCACCCTCAGATCTTCAGAAGTATGAGATGAACCCCAAAAACTTGGAAAGGTGGATCTCACACGTACCAACACAGACTATCCCGCAATTTAACTGTTCCCCAAAGATTTTTATTGAATAGCGGAATAGAAAATATGATCAAAAAAAGTGTATGTATCTCACACGTACAGAACCACACTAGGCCCCAATTACTATTGTTTGTACCCCTAAAGGCAGGATGAGGAGTAGGAGGAGTTTTTATAACAGGCAGCACCCTCAGATCTTCAGAAGTATAAGATGAACCCCAAAAACTTGGCAAGGTGGATCTCACACGTACCAACACAGACTATCCCGCAATTTAACTGTTCCCCAAAGGTTTTTATTGAATAGCGGAATAGGAAATATGATCAAAAAAAGTGTATGTATCTCACACGTACAAAACCACACTAGGCCCCAATTACTATTGTTTGTACCCCTAAAAGGCTGGATGAGGAGTAGGAGGAGTTTGGAACAGGCAGCACCCTCAAATCTTCAGAAGTATGAGATGAACCCCAAAAACTTGGAAAGGTGGATCTCACACGTACCAACACAGACTATCCCGCAATTTAACTGTTCCCCAAAGGTTTTTATTGAATAGCGGAATAGAAAATATGATCAAAAAAAGTGTATGTATCTCACACGTACAGAACCACACTAGGCCCCAATTACTATTGTTTGTACCCCAAAAGGCAGGATGAGGAGTAGGAGGAGTTTGGAACAGGCAGCACCCTCAAATCTTCAGAAGTATGAGATGAACCCCAAAAACTTGGAAAGGTGGATCTCACACGTACCAACACAGACTATCCCGCAATTTAACTGTTCCCCAAAGATTTTTATTGAATAGCGGAATAGAAAATATGATCAAAAAAAGTGTATGTATCTCACACGTACAAAACCACACTAGGCCCCAATTACTATTGTTTGTACCCCTAAAAGGCTGGATGAGGAGTAGGGGGAGTTTGGAACAGGCAGCACCCTCAAATCTTCAGAAGTATGAGATGAACCCCAAAAACTTGGAAAGGTGGATCTCACACGTACCAACACAGACTATCCCGCAACTTAACTGTTCCCCAAAGGTTTTTATTGAATAGCGGAATAGAAAATATGATCAAAAAAAGTGTATGTATCTCACACGTACAGAACCACACTAGGCCCCAATTACTATTGTTTGTACCCCTAAAGGCAGGATGAGGAGTAGGAGGAGTTTGGAACAGGCAGCACCCTCAAATCTTCAGAAGTATGAGATGAACCCCAAAAACTTGGAACGGTGGATCTCACACGTACCAACACAGACTATCCCGCAATTTAACTGTTCCCCAAAGGTTTTTATTGAATAGCGGAATAGAAAATATGATCAAAAAAAGTGTATGTATCTCACACGTACAAAACCACACTAGGCCCCAATTACTATTGTTTGTACCCCTAAAAGGCTGGATGAGGAGTAGGAGGAGTTTGGAACAGGCAGCACCCTCAAATCTTCAGAAGTATGAGATGAACCCCAAAAACTTGGAAAGGTGGATCTCACACGTACCAACACAGACTATCCCGCAATTTAACTGTTCCCCAAAGGTTTTTATTGAATAGCGGAATAGAAAATATGATCAAAAAAAGTGTATGTATCTCACACGTACAAAACCACACTAGGCCCCAATTACTATTGTTTGTACCCCTAAAAGGCTGGATGAGGAGTAGGAGGAGTTTGGAACAGGCAGCACCCTCAAATCTTCAGAAGTATGAGATGAACCCCAAAAACTTGGAAAGGTGGATCTCACACGTACCAACACAGACTATCCCGCAATTTAACTGTTCCCCAAAGGTTTTTATTGAATAGCGGAATAGAAAATATGATCAAAAAAAGTGTATGTATCTCACACGTACAGAACCACACTAGGCCCCAATTACTATTGTTTGTACCCCTAAAGGCAGGATGAGGAGTAGGAGGAGTTTTTATAACAGGCAGCACCCTCAGATCTTCAGAAGTATGAGATGAACCCCAAAAACTTGGAAAGGTGGATCTCACACGTACCAACACAGACTATCCCGCAATTTAACTGTTCCCCAAAGGTTTTTATTGAATAGCGGAATAGGAAATATGATCAAAAAAAGTGTATGTATCTCACACGTACAAAACCACACTAGGCCCCAATTACTATTGTTTGTACCCCTAAAAGGCTGGATGAGGAGTAGGAGGAGTTTGGAACAGGCAGCACCCTCAAATCTTCAGAAGTATGAGATGAACCCCAAAAACTTGGAAAGGTGGATCTCACACGTACCAACACAGACTATCCCGCAATTTAACTGTTCCCCAAAGGTTTTTATTGAATAGCGGAATAGAAAATATGATCAAAAAAAGTGTATGTATCTCACACGTACAGAACCAAACTAGGCCCCAATTACTATTGTTTGTACCCCTAAAGGCAGGATGAGGAGTAGGAGGAGTTTGGAACAGGCAGCACCCTCAAATCTTCAGAAGTATGAGATGACCCCCAAAAACTTGGAAAGGTTGATCTCACACGTACCAACACAGACTATCCCGCAATTTAACTGTTCCCCAAAGATTTTTATTGAATAGCGGAATAGAAAATATGATCAAAAAAAGTGTATGTATCTCACACGTACAAAACCACACTAGGCCCCAATTACTATTGTTTGTACCCCTAAAAGGCTGGATGAGGAGTAGGAGGAGTTTGGAACAGGCAGCACCCTCAAATCTTCAGAAGTATGAGATGAACCCCAAAAACTTGGAAAGGTGGATCTCACACGTACCAACACAGACTATCCCGCAATTTAACTGTTCCCCAAAGGTTTTTATTGAATAGCGGAATAGAAAATATGATCAAAAAAAGTGTATGTATCTCACACGTACAGAACCACACTAGGCCCCAATTACTATTGTTTGTACCCCAAAAGGCAGGATGAGGAGTAGGAGGAGTTTGGAACAGGCAGCACCCTCAAATCTTCAGAAATATGAGATGAACCCCAAAAACTTGGAAAGGTGGATCTCACACGTACCAACACAGACTATCCCGCAATTTAACTGTTCCCCAAAGGTTTTTATTGAATAGCAGAATAGAAAATATGATCAAAAAAAGTGTATGTATCTCACACGTACAGAACCACACTAGGCCCCAATTACTATTGTTTTTACCCCTAAAGGCAGGATGAGGAGTAGGAGGAGTTTGGAACAGGCAGCACCCTCAAATCTTCAGAAGTATGAGATGAACCCCAAAAACTTGGAAAGGTGGATCTCACATGTACCAACACAGACTATCCCGCAATTTAACTGTTCCCCAAAGGTTTTTATTGAATAGCGTAATAGAAAATATGATCAAAAAAGTGAATGTATCTCACACGTACAGAACCACACTAGGCCCCAATTACTATTGTTTGTACCCCAAAAGGCAGGATGAGGAGTAGGAGGAGTTTGGAACAGGCAGCACCCTCAAATCTTCAGAAATATGAGATGAACCCCAAAAACTTGGAAAGGTGGATCTCACACGTACCAACACAGACTATCCCGCAATTTAACTGTTCCCCAAAGGTTTTTATTGAATAGCGGAATAGAAAATATGATCAAAAAAAGTGTATGTATCTCACACGTACAAAACCACACTAGGCCCCAATTACTATTGTTTGTACCTCTAAAAGGCTGGATGATGAGTAGGAGGAGTTTGGAACAGGCAGCACCCTCAAATCTTCAGAAGTATGAGATGAACCCCAAAAACTTGGAAAGGTGGATCTCACACGTACCAACACAGACTATCCCGCAATTTAACTGTTCCCCAAAGGTTTTTATTGAATAGCGGAATAGAAAATATGATCAAAAAAAGTGTATGTATCTCACACGTACAGAACCACACTAGGCCCCAATTACTATTGTTTGTACGCCAAAAGGCAGGATGAGGAGTAGGAGGAGTTTGGAACAGGCAGCACCCTCCAATCTTCAGAAGTATGAGATGAACCCCAAAAACTTGGAAAGGTGGATCTCACATGTACCAACACAGACTATCCCGCAATTTAACTGTTCCCCAAAGGTTTTTATTGAATAGCGGAATAGAAAATATGATCAAAAAAAGTGTATGTATCTCACATGTACAGAACCACACTAGGCCCCAATTACTATTGTTTGTACCCCTAAAGGCAGGATGAGGAGTAGGAGGAGTTTGGAACAGGCAGCACCCTCAAATCTTCAGAAGTATGAGATGAACCCCAAAAACTTGGAAAGGTGGATCTCACACGTACCAACACAGACTATCCCGCAATTTAACTGTTCCCCAAAGGTTTTTATTGAATAGCGGAATAGAAAATATGATCAAAAAAAGTGTATGTATCTCAAAAGTACAAAACCACACTAGGCCCCAATTACTATTGTTTGTACCCCTAAAAGGCTGGATGAGGAGTAGGAGGAGTTTGGAACAGGCAGCACCCTCAAATCTTCAGAAGTATGAGATGAACCCCTAAAAACTTGGAAAGGTGGATCTCACACGTACCAACACAGACTATCCCGCAATTTAACTGTTCCCCAAAGGTTTTTATTGAATAGCGGAATAGAAAATATGATCAAAAAAAGTGTATGTATCTCACACGTACAAAACCACACTAGGCCCCAATTAATATTGTTTGTACCCCTAAAAGGCTGGATGAGGAGTAGGAGGAGTTTGGAACAGGCAGCACCCTCAAATCTTCAGAAGTATGATATGAACCCCAAAAACTTGGAAAGGTGGATCTCACACGTACCAACACAGACTATCCCGCAATTTAACTGTTCCCCAAAGGTTTTTATTGAATAGCGGAATAGAAAATATGATCAAAAAAGTGTATGTATCTCACACGTACAAAACCACACTAGGCCCCAATTACTATTGTTTGTACCCCTAAAAGGCTGGATGAGGAGTAGGAGGAGTTTGGAACAGGCAGCACCCTCAAATCTTCAGAAGTATGAGATGAACCCCAAAAACTTGGAAAGGTGGATCTCACATGTACCAACACAGACTATCCCGCAATTTAACTGTTCCCCAAAGGTTTTTATTGAATAGCGGAATAGAAAATATGATCAAAAAAAGTGTATGTATCTCACACGTACAGAACCACACTAGGCCCCAATTACTATTGTTTGTACCCCTAAAGGCAGGATGAGGAGTAGGAGGAGTTTTTATAACAGGCAGCACCCTCAGATCTTCAGAAGTATGAGATGAACCCCAAAAACTTGGAAAGGTGGATCTCACACGTACCAACACAAACTATCCCGCAATTTAACTGTTCCCCAAAGGTTTTTATTGAATAGCGGAATAGGAAATATGATCAAAAAAAGTGTATGTATCTCACAGGTACAAAACCACACTAGGCCCCAATTACTATTCTTTGTACCCCTAAAAGGCTGGATGAGGAGTAGGAGGAGTTTGGAACAGGCAGCACCCTCAAATCTTCAGAAGTATGAGATGAACCCCAAAAACTTGGAAAGGTGGATCTCACACGTACCAACACAGACTATCCCGCAATTTAACTGTTCCCCAAAGGTTTTTATTGAATAGCGGAATAGAAAATATGATCAAAAAAAGTGTATGTATCTCACACGTACAGAACCACACTAGGCCCCAATTACTATTGTTTGTACCCCAAAAGGCAGGATGAGGAGTAGGAGGAGTTTGGAACAGGCAGCACCCTCAAATCTTCAGAAGTATGAGATGAACCCCAAAAACTTGGAAAGGTGGATCTCACATGTACCAACACAGACTATCCCGCAATTTAACTGTTCCCCAAAGATTTTTATTGAATAGCGGAATAGAAAATATGATCAAAAAAAGTGTATGTATCTCACACGTACAAAACCACACTAGGCCACAATTACTATTGTTTGTACCCCTAAAAGTCTGGATGAGGAGTAGGAGGAGTTTGGAACAGGCAGCACCCTCAAATCTTCAGAAGTATGAGATGAACCCCAAAAACTTGGAAAGGTGGATCTCACACGTACCAACACAGACTATCCCGCAATTTAACTGTTCCCCAAAGGTTTTTATTGAATAGCGGAATAGAAAATATGATCAAAAAAAGTGTATGTATCTCACACGTACAGAACCACACTAGGCCCCAATTACTATTGTTTGTACCCCAAAAGGCAGGATGAGGAGTAGGAGGAGTTTGGAACAGGCAGCACCCTCAAATCTTCAGAAATATGAGATGAACCCCAAAAACTTGGAAAGGTGGATCTCACACGTACCAACACAGACTATCCCGCAATTTAACTGTTCCCCAAAGGTTTTTATTGAATAGCGGAATAGAAAATATGATCAAAAAAAGTGTATGTATCTCACATGTACAAAACCACACTAGGCCCCAATTACTATTGTTTGTACCCCTAAAAGGCTGGATGAGGAGTAGGAGGAGTTTGCAACAGGCAGCACCCTCAAATCTTCAGAAGTATGAGATGAACCCCAAAAACTTGGAAAGGTGGATCTCACACGTACCAACACAGACTATCCCGCAATTTAACTGTTTCCCAAAGGTTTTTATTGAATAGCGGAATAGAAAATATGATCAAAAAAAGTGTATGTATCTCACACGTACAAAACCACACTAGGCCCCAATTACTATTGTTTGTACCCCTAAAAGGCTGGATGAGGAGTAGGAGGAGTTTGGAACAGGCAGCACCCTCAAATCTTCAGAAGTTTGAGATGAACCCCAAAAATCATTCAGCTCTGCTGCAGGCCACAATTTAATTTTTTTAACCCAAGGCTGTATATTGAATAGTGGAATACAAAAAAGTGTATGATTTTTGAAACCACTCAATAATAGCACATGTGAACTGAACACAGCAGTGTATGATCAGTCAGAACAGCACAGCTGAAGGAAAAATGCTGCACACAGTGACTGATAGAAAAATACTTTTCTCCCTCCTCCTCAGTGGGCAAAAAAAATTGTGTTCACTGCACCCCACACACAGCAAAATCGATGTGGACCACTGACACCTGCCTATCTCCAGCCTCTGCCTAAATTGATTGATAAGATCGTAGATCGGTCACTGAAAACCCCTCCCACACAGCAAAATCGATCGTAGAAAACTGACCCTAAAAATCAGCTGCAGCCTCTCCCTAAAAGGATTGATAAGATCGTAGATCGGTCACTGAAAACCCCTCCCACACAGCAAAATCGATCGTAGAGAACTGACCCTAAAAATCAGCAGCAGCCTCTTCCTTAAAGGATTGATAAGATCATAGATCGGTCACTGAAAACCCCTCCCACACAGCAAAATCGATCGTAGAAAACTGACCCTAAAAATCAGCAGCCTCGCCCTAAAATGCCTACAACTCGCCCTGCCTAACACACTCCGACCTGTCCCTCAATTCTATCCGGACACACATGTTTTTTTTTTCCTGTCTGTCCCTAATCAGCAGCCAGCACGTATGTGTGCTCTGTCCCTGAACTAACACAGCAGAATGACGCAGCGGCGCTGCCTCGGACTTATAAAGACTTGGTCACATGCTTCAGATGGCCAATCACAGCTACTAATACATTTGTAGGCATGGCTGGGATGGCTTAAGGCACACCAGTTAAACGCTTGTTGATTGGCTGTTGAAAGCCCGCCATGAAAAGCGTGCCAATGCATGCAAAACCCGGAAATAAAACGACCGAACACAGATTTTTACCCAAATATACAGTAAAGTTTTCGGGTCCGTGTTCGGGTAACAAAAAAACAATTATTCGGTACGAACACGAATAATACAGTCCGTGTTCGCTCAACCCTACTCACGACCCTACTTAGCAACAGTCCCCTTCCTGGCTGACTAAACAGATTTGACGTGCATAATAATGATGTTTAAAGAGAATGTAACAGATGACCAGTGCAAAAATGAGTGGGAGTTATACCCGGCAACTAAAATGTGGAGTGTGCCCCCATTAATTAGAGTAGTTCCCGGAAATTCTACTTGTTTCATCAGTACCGATGAGACAGGACAACAACGAGGGGAGCTACCCTTGTCTTACTGCCCCCAGAACGTTCTTATCACAAGTTCATCTTACCAACAGACATGGTTTGAGGATCAGGAGAAGCAATTAGCTGATGTATGGTGGTTATGCAGGGATATGAAGCTTAGGCCTAAACTCCCTCCCAGGTGGAAAGGGAGCTGTGCTTTAACACACTTGCTTCTTCCCTTTTATATGATACCTGTAGGTGCTGAAGTAAAAATGCCTCGTTTGGAGAAGCACCACTTTCGCATGAAAAGAGAAACACCTCGAGGATCGTTTGACAATCGAGTCTATGTTGATTCCATCGGAGTGCCACGAGGAGTCCCCGATGAGTTCAAAGCACAGAACCAAGTATTAGCCGCACTCACCTCCATCTTCCTATGGGTACAGCCCAACAAGAACGTTGACTGGATAAATTACATCTACTATAACCAGCAAAGGTTTGTGAACTATACCCAAGACGCTCTTAAAGGACTAGCCAGCATACTGGATGCAACTTCGTTGGTAGCCTGGCAGAATCGTATTGCTCTCGATATGCTGCTGGCGGAAAAAGGAGGTGTGTGTAAGATTTTTGGAACTTTTTGTTGCACCTTCATTCCTAACAATACAGCTCCTGATTGTAGCATAATGAGGGCTCTGCAAGGATTGCAGATGGTATCTGAGGAACTAGCAGAAAATTCTGGGGTGGAAAACCCCTTAACTGGACTCTTTGAGACTTGGTTCGGTAGATGGGGTAAACTGGTGAAAAATGCGTTGATTTCAATAATAATGGCCGCCACATTACTAACTGTGTGTGGTTGCTGTTGCATTCCCTGTGTTCGAGGACTCCTCCAACGTTTCATTGACACCTCTTTGACAAAGACTATGTACATACAAGGGGACTCAAACGAACTATACTCAGAATTTGGTTCAAAGTCAGATGACGACGAATTCAAGGACTCTGCCCCCATCTCTCATGTATGAACTATATGATGAATCTAGGCAAAATCTGGGAAGCCAGGATGCTGATGAGCCAGTCATAAATGAGTATAATTAGGGGGGGGGAATGTTAAAGAAATTATGAATGTTTCATAATTATTATATGTGTTATAATCATTTATGCTTTCCTAGAACTGCATTTTTTCAGCAGATTCTGCTAATAATTTAAACAGTGGCTACTGCATATGCTGCCATATGTTTTTTGTTAAAGACCTCATATGAAGTTTTCACATTAACAAAGACTTACACTATATTGCATGACGTTCGTATATCCTGTCCAGATGTTTTGTAGATGAAGTAGAATACAATAGACTACTGTTCAACCCCCCCATAGGATATATTAAAGGCTGTACAGGCCATCAATCATTGTCCAAAGGAAGGGGGGGTTTCAATCTTAACGATGTTCAAAATGTATATAAGGATAGGAGACACGTATGCAAACCAGACGGGTCATAGTAGCGAATAGTAGTATATCGGTGTAACCTGTCTCCTCGTATACGAGTATTAAACCTGTCTTTCCTTGTATCAGCTTGTGGTCTAAATGTGATTTCCCTTACACTAGTGTACCTGCTGGAGCACACCCTGTGTGGAATCATGGACAGGGCACTTGAGGCAGAACAGCGGCAGGAAGAGGACTTCCTTTCCTCACAAGGCCCCCTTTATGCAGATATCATTCCTGCAGGGCCACAAAACACACATGAGGAAGAGGAGGAGGAGGAGGATTTCAGCAGCATCGATGTAGTGGAAGAGGATAGCATACAGCAGTCTAGAAGGGATGGTTTTGATTCCCCAGAAACCACAGGAGTTGTATGTGATTGGGGAGAGGTTGCTCCTGCTCACAATGTCATCCTTAGTGACCCAGAGGACTCAGAAGCTCATGCCTCCTCCAACTTACGTTGCATGGGCTCTCTGATTTTGCAAAGCCTGCGAAAGGACCCGAGGATTCGTGCTATCAAGGAGAGGGATAATTACTGGTTGGACACCCTTCTTGATCCACATTACAAGGGTAAAGTTGCAGAGCTCATCCTGCCTTTGCAGAGGGAGCAGAGGATGAAACATCTTGAAATTTGTTTACCGCCTTTGCAGACACTGGGAGGTCAACATTCTCCGGACGTGTTTCTTTCGCATCGTTCAGCCAAAGGAGGAGCGGTGAAGAAGGCTGCCGGCTGACCGATGCCTTTAAACAGTTCTTTTGTCCTCAGCAGCACTCGGGGCTGTTAGGTTTAAGCAAGTGGAGCTGGGTCGCACGGCTGGTATTGTTATTGTTACTGTTATTAAAGTTCTGCAAGATAGTGACTTGTGCATTATTGGAGATGTAGTCCGGGAGGAGCCAGGATCATAGACTGTTGAGACAGAAAGACCTTTCTCCCAGGGAGCAACAGGATGCGCGGATCTTGCTGGTAGTGGTTATATAAAGGGAGGCGGGACTTTGCTTCGCTCTCTTGCCTCGAGGACAGCGCAATGAATAGAAGGGGAAGAGCTGCTGCAGATCGCAGGAACTTAGGCCGAGGCCTAGTGGTGGACACCGGCGGTGTGAGTGTGCGAAGGAGTCTCGGTGGCTCGACCGAGCGGAAGGTGGCTGACAGGCGGACCGAGACGCTGAGCAGAGAGGAGCCTGGTTGCAGAGGGAAGCGGATCTCTCGGTTTGGGTGAGAGACATCCAGTATTTGCATCTCTATTAAATACAGACCTAGACTGATTCCAGTAAGGGCAAATAGACTGTGTACTTTATAAAGGCCATATCAACATTTAGTTGAACCACTGGACACTGCAGATACAAATATAGTGCGAGGTGGGTGAGCTAGGCCTTAAGTCCTAAATCCAGTCCTAGGCTGTCAACCTGTGACGTATAAGGAATTGTCACGTTTGCTTCTCTGTGGATTACAACTATTAATTGCTTTGGGGAATACAGTTCATCCTCTCCACCCTTTTTTTGGATTACAAATACTTTCCTTGGATTGTTGGGAATTCCTTGCCGGTGAAGAGAAGTGAGGCCTCACTTTTCAGGAGACTATTGCAGTTCATCATAAAGGGGGCCCCCGTTAGTACACAGAGATCACTCTGATAGTTGTTCCAATATTGATACATTGCTTACCTTGTATCCAAGTTACCAAGTGTAGTCATTCTTATCTGTGGTCACTCTCTAATTACTTCAGCTTATTTTAAGTATTGTTTATCGTTGCTGAGCGCAATCCTCTAGCTAGCATACATACACATTTGTTTGTGCATATGTATGTGTGGCCTGCGTTCTGGATCCTGAATGCTGAACTAAAAGGCCTAAATCCTTGGTTGGAAATTCAGGATCTATCCCTCTAGCAAATCTGTGTTATTTCTGATTCTGTTTGCATATTCCTGTTTTACATATAAAAGTCAAAAGCAGTAAATTGTTTATTCACTGCAACACTTGTGGTCTCAGTTATTCACAATGACCGAAAAAATAGTGTCCGATGGGTTGGAGCAGGCTCAGGGCATAAGAAGTGAAGAGGACGTCCATGCAACAAGCCACCCCCAAGGGGGCAGGGCTACAAAACCATTGCCAGCGTCTCCATTATATGGTGCATGATTATCTAGGCTCAAGAGCAGGCTTGGAGACCTTTCCAGCTGCGCATCCACTGGGTTACTGGGTCTTGAGGATGGACCACTGGCCAGAACTTGCTCAATATGCAATGGAGCTACTGGCCTGTCCTGCTTCCAGTGTGCTTTCTGAACAGGCGTTCAGTGCTGCTGGAGGTTTTGTGACAGACAAAAGAGTGCGTCTGTCCACAGACTCTGTTGATTAGCTGACTTTCATTAAAATGAACCAGTCCTGGATCAACAAGAGCTATCAGGCACCTAATGCTGATGTAACAGATTGAATTTGCTAGGGGTCTGCCATCCCTTGAAGACTGCATATCCTGCCTATCCTATTCCTCTACCTTGATTCTGCTAGCTTCCAACAATGTTTTTGGTTTGGTTATTCGGGTTCAGTGCTTTATCCTGGATACTGCCATCATCCCTCTATGTAATGTAGAGCAAAAAAGTTCCCCTATGGGAGGGATTTTTAAGGCAGAAACCAGGACTTGAGTCATTCGAGTAGCAGGGTTTATTATTTAATGATTTTCAGGTAATTTATACAAAATAATATAAATGATAACACATATAGAATAAACCACATGGAAAACTAAATGGACATGAAAGAAAATATGGTCATAGATACGTCTCTGATAGGGAGAACTGTCTGAGATGACTGGAAAGGACCAGACGCATTTCGGTTTTGCCTTTTTTTAATAGTCCAGTAAAGAGAGACAGATCTCAGACTGGAAATGCAAAAAGCAACAATTAGCACTCAGAAATGACATTCATGGGGGTAAGCGTGTTACAACAGTGAAGAGAAAAATAAATGTTTACAATTACATATATTACATAGTATTTACTTTATCAATGCATGTGGACAAAGAAGTCAATAGAGTGCAAATGTTGATACATACCAAAATGGAAAGGTTCTCAGTGTGACAAACTGCAACAAACCATGTGGAGAATTAAAATCCTATCGGAGTGTGGACCCATAACGCCAAAAGGCCGCCATTTGATCTGTACTTGTTTATGATTATCTAACACATTAAAGTTGTTAGGAGGATCACCTAGAGTTAAGTTTCTGAGTGGTGAAATGCTGGGTGGGGGAATAGGATAACCCCATTAAGCGGTTCTAAATCCCCAATCCCGTTTCACCACAAGGATCCCAAAACAGGAAGGTCCGTATTGAGGGATGTCTATAAAGAGAAAGAAAAGAATAATGTAGTAGATGGGAACAGTATTCATGCAGGGCATGGCAATAGCAAAATAATTAGATGGTAATAACCATCGATTACCGTGGCTGTAAATGGAGTAGTGCTTATCTTCACATTGCCCTTGGTGTGATAGAGTATGTAAGGTTTCTCCAGTATGTGGTCCACAAGAGGACACGTGTTCTATAAATAAAAAACGATCGATTTGAATGTGTTATAAACACATTAGGCAAAAAGAAGCCTCATAGGGGGCAAGAGAGAAGCGCCATTACCAAGACCGTGCAAGTGATCATTGTATAGGTGGAGTGAAGCTAGTTCCCAGATGAGAGAGA
Source organism: Pelophylax lessonae (assembly GCF_965119305.1). Lineage (NCBI taxonomy): Eukaryota > Metazoa > Chordata > Amphibia > Anura > Ranidae > Pelophylax > Pelophylax lessonae. The sequence continues at coordinate 214,236,355 of NC_138772.1, read as the reverse complement.
GAGGAGAAGTTCGCAGTGGTCCAATCAGTTGTTTGTACCAAGAATCAGATAGGCAGGTAAATACACAGTAGGGAAAAGAGACTCATTCTCCAGTCATGCATGTGCAAAAAGTACTAAAATGGAAAAGAAAGGGTATCACCGGTGCATGAAGTATAGAGGTTATCCGAGATGATCTCTGTGGTGAAGGAAAACGTACCCTGCTGATCCCTAGTACACGAGTAATGGCGGCGCGCTCTCAGTAGAGAGCGTCTGCCATTAAATACGCCCGCACCTGTGCAAGGTGTACACGGACGAATCGGGATCCCCCGTGTCCGGAGCGCACAGACGCCGCCCACGTCTGGCGTTGGCCGCGACGTGCGCTCGGGGCACGCCAGCGCATCACATCCGGTCTCCGGAATCCGTACAGTGACGCATTTCCGGAGTCCGTACAGGGGCGAAATTCGCCCAATTTGTGCGCTGAGGGAGAAAAGACCGGAAAGGGAGAAACCTAATGGCGAAACCATTGTGTTAGTAAATGGGTGATTAAAAAGTGGTTAGAATATCCGCATTGATAAAACAAACAGTATGTTTACAATAGCAGTGAAAAACCTTTTATGTACTTCTCATATACAAAGGTATATCATAGCAGATATCATGAAAGTAAAATATAAATGAAAATAGATAGAGAGTCTTCAATATAACTTAGTCACTCATTGGTTGAAGACCCGTAGTGACACTACCATAACACCTCTCATTACCCATAGATTGACATGGGTGTAGTGTACATAAATATGGATGCATTGGCAATTTACCATATAAATGGTTGGTGTTAATCCCAAATTCCTGTAGGTGTACAGGTAACGACCTATATAGTCTATTTATTTGAATATAGATGGTCACTTTGGACCATCACAGCAATGTTGCCCTGTATTAAAAGAAGGGCCAGAGATAGAACACTGCAGGGGCTAAGAATGTCTTGCCTAACATAAATGAAATAATACATGGTCAAATCTTATTAGGAGTATAATACTCTATGGGATAATCTCCCAAATTAGTAATCAGCAGATCATGCAATTATATGGATGTAAAATATTTTATGGTTCCCAACTCCCTGAACTGAACCCTTCAAGGAAGGGTTTGAAGCTAATGTTTTCATTTAATCCTGGAGGAATGGTCGCTCTAAGATTATGAATCCAGCGGGATTCTTTCTGAAGGAGGATCTTGTCCCAATCTCCTCCTCTGCTGCTGGGATGTACTCGATCTAAAATGATGAATGAGATTTGTGGGAATATGCCTTTGTGGGTGGTTAGAACATGTCTCCCTAACGGGAGGTCTGGATTACGTTGGCGCATACAAGAAATGTGCCTTTGGGCTCGTTTGTGAAATTCGTTCTTAGTTTTTCCCACGTAAAAACAGCCACAGCAGCAGAGGAGGAGATAGACTACTCCTATTGTTTGACAGTTCGAGAAGTGTAAAGGTTTATAAGTAGTGTTGAGCGAACACGGACTGTATTATTCGTGTTCGTACCGAATAATTGGCTTTTTTTACCCGAACACGGACACTTTACTGTATATTCGGGTAAAAATCCGTGTTCGGTCGTTTTATTTCCGGGTTTTGCATGCATTGGCACGCTTTTCATGGCGGGCTTTCAACAGCCAATCAACAAGCATTTAACTGGTGTGCCTAAGCCATCCCATCCATGCCTGCAAATGTATCAGTAGCTGTGATTGGCCGTCTGAAGCATGTGACCAAGTCTTTATAAGTTCGAGGCAGTGCCGCAGCGGCGTCATTCTGCTGCTTAGATCAGGGAGAGAGCACACATAAACGTGCTGGCTGCTGATTTTAGGGACAGACAGGAAAAAAAAACATTTGTGTCCGGATAGAATTGAGGGACAGGTCGGAGTGTTTAAGGCAGGGCGAGTTGTAGGCATTTTAGGGAGAGGCTGCTGCTGATTTTTAGGGAAATTGTGTTCTACAAACTACAATCAATATTGCTGTGTGGGGTGGGGTCTGCACTTAGTCCTGATCTACGATCTCTTCTCAATCCTGTTAGGGATAGAGTCTGCTGAATTTTAGGGAAAGTGTGTTCTACAAACTACAATTGATATTGCTGTGTGGGGTGGGGTCTGCACTTAGTCCTGATCTACGATCTCTTCTCAATCCTGTTAGGGATAGAGTCTGCTGAATTTTAGGGAAAGTGTGTTCTACAAACTACAATCGATACTGCTGTGTGGGGTGGAGTCTGCACTTAGTCCTGATCTACGATCTCTTATCAATCCTGTTAGGAATAGAGTCTGCTGAATTTTAGGGAAAGTGTGTTCTACAAACTACAATCGATATTGCTGTGTGGGGTGGGGTCTGCACTTATGCCCCATACACACGTGCAGATTATCTGCAGACTTTTGTCTGCAGACTTACCAAAACCATATAATATGAGGTCAAACCTAAACACTTTCAATTTGTATGCAATCCGGCAGGCCCTTGCACTACATAGAAAAGGTAAGTCTGCAGACAAAAGTCTGCAGATAATCTGCACGTGTGTATGGGGCATTAGTCCTGATCTACGATCTCTTCTCAATCCTGTTAGGGATAGAGTCTGCTGAATTTTAGGGAAAGTGTGTTCTACAAACTACAATCGATATTGCTGTGTGGGGTGGGGTCTGCACTTAGTCCTGATCTACGATCTCTTATCAATCCTGTTAGGGATAGAGTTTGCTGATTTTTAGGGAAAGTGTGTTCTACAAACTACAATCGATATTGCTGTGTGGTGTGGGATAGGAGATAGGCAGGTGTCAGTGATCCACATCCATTTTGCTGTGTGTGGGCTGCAGTGAACACAATCTTTTTGGGGTGCAGTGAACACAATCTTGGTGCAGTGAACACAATCTTTGTGGGGTGCAGTGAACACAATCTTTTTGGGGTGCACTGAACAAAATCCTTTTAGGGTGCAGTGAACACAATCTTTGTGGGGTGCAGTGAACACAATCTTTTTGGGGTACAGTGAACAAAATCCTTTTGGGGTGCAGTGAACACAATCTTTGTGGGGTACAGTGAACACAATCTTTGTGGGGTGCAGTGAACAAAATCCTTTTGGGGTGCAGTGAACACAATCTTTGTGGGGTGCAGTGAACACAATCTTTGTGGGGTACAGTGAACACAATCTTTGTGGGGTGCCGTGAACAAAATCCTTTTGGGGTGCAGTGAACACAATCTTTGTGGGGTGCAGTGAACAAAATCTTTTTGGGGTGCAGTGAACAAAATCCTTTTGGGGTGCAGTGAACACAATCTTTGTGGGGTGCAGTGAACAAAATCCTTTTGGGGTGCAGTGAACACAATCTTTGTGGGGTGCAGTGAACACAATCTTTGTGCGTTGCAGTGAACAAAATCCTTTGTGGGGTGCAGTGAACACAATCTTTGTGGGGTGCAGTGAACAAAATCCTTTTGGGGTGTAGTGAACACAATCTTTGTGGGGTGCAGTGAACACAATCTTTGTGGTGTGCAGTGAACAAAATCCTTTTGGGGTGCAGTGAACACAATCTTTGTGGGGTGCAGTGAACAAAATCCTTTTGGGGTGCAGTGAACACAATCTTTGTGGGGTGCAGTGAACACAATCTTTTTGGGGTGCAGTGAACACAATCCTTTTGGGGTGCTGTGAACACAATCTTTGTGGGGTGCAGTGAACAAAATCCTTTTGGGGTGCAGTGAACACAATCTTTGTGGGGTACAGTGAACACAATCTTTGTGGGGTGCAGTGAAAATCCTTTTGGGGTGCAGTGAACACAATCTTTGTGGGGTACAGTGAACACAATCTCATACTTCTGAAGATTTGAGGGTGCTGCCTGTTCCATACTCCTCCTACTCCTCATCCATCCTTTTAGGGGTACAAACAATAGTAATTGGGGCCTAGTGTGGTTGTGTACGTGTGAGATACATACACTTTTTTTGATCATATTTCCTATTCCGCTATTCAATAAAAACCTTTGGGGATCAATTAAATTGCGGGATAGTCTGTGTCGGTACGTGTGAGATCCACCTTTCCAAGTTTTTGAGGTTCATCTCATACTTCTGAAGATTTGAGGGTGCTGCCTGTTCCATACTCCTCCTACTCCTCATCCATCCTTTTAGGGGTACAAACAATAGTAATTGGGGCCTAGTGTGGTTGTGTACGTGTGAGATGCATACACTTTTTTTGATCATATTTCCTATTCCGCTATTCAATAAAAACCTTTGGGGATCAATTAAATTGCGGGATAGTCTGTGTCGGTACGTGTGAGATCAACCTTTCCAAGTTTTTGGGGTTCATCTCATACTTCTGAAGATTTGAGGGTGCTGCCTGTTCCATACTCCCCCTACTCCTCATCCAGCCTTTTAGGGGTACAAACAATAGTAATTGGGGCCTAGTGTGGTTGTGTACGTGTGATATACATACACTTTTTTTTTGATCATATTTTCTATTCCGCTATTTAATTAAAACCTTTGGGTATAAACAATTAAATTGCGTGATAGTCTGTGTCGGTACGTGTGAGATACACCTTTCCAATTTTTGGGGCGCATCTCATACTGCCGAGGTTTTGAGGGTGCTTCAGTCTGCCTCCTGCCTGCTCCTCCTACTCCTCTTCCTCATCCTCCCTTTAGGGTACAAAAAAATTTAATCGGGCCTAGTCTGTGTTTGTACGTGTGGGATACACAGTTTTTTATCCTATTCCGCTATTCAATATACACCCTTTTGGTGTAAAAAACATTAAATTGCGGCATAGTTTGCATATTTGACTGTGAGATACACCTGTGCGATACTGTTGTTCTTTTGTTCCACTATTCAATAAACACCTTTCTAGGGCAAGATCTTAAATTACAGAAATATGAGGAGACCGTCAAATAAGGGCCGTGGCCTGGGTCATGGTGCTGCTGGTAGAGCTCCTGTTGCAAGGAGAGGACGTGGTCGATCTGTGCCAGCTACACGCACAAGTGAAACGCCTTCCTCAAGTGTGAGTAGGCGACAGAACCTGCATCAGTATTTGGTAGGGCATCATACGCCTCTAGAAGTGATGAGGCCAGAACAAGTGGAGGCGATAGTAGATTGGTTTGCTGCTGACAGTGCCTCCAGTTCCTTCACATTGTCTCCCACCCAGTCTACTGCAGAAAGGTCAGAGTTGGCACCTGCAGCCAATGTCCAACCGTCTTTCACCTCACCCCCTTGCAAATCAGGCAAGCAGTCTGAGCCCCAAGCCATGCAGCAGTCTCTTATTCTTTTTGAGGACTCTGTCAGCAGGGTTTCCCAGGGCCATCCACCTAGCCCTGCCCCAGAAGTGGAAGAGATTGAGTGCAGCGATGCCCAACCACTTATTTCTCAAGATGAGTACATGGAAGGACCATCACAGCACGTCTCCGATGATGACGAAACGCAGGTGCCAACTGCTGCGGCGTTCAGCATTGTGGAGACCGACAAGGAGGGCAGGGGTAAAGACTGGGTGGAAGATGATGTGGAGGACGATGAGGTCCTCGACCCCACATGGAATGAACGTCATGCAGGTGACCTGAGTAGTTTGGAGGAAGAGGCGGTGGTCGCACAGAGCCACCAGCCCAGCAGAAGAGGGAGCAGGGTGCAGAAGCGGAGCGGCCGTGCCCTAGACACTACGCCTGCTACTGCCCAACGCAGCAAGGGAACGAGCGCACCAAAGTCAGCTCAAAGGAGTTCTCTAGCGTGGAAGTTCTTTAGAAAATGTGCTGATGACAGGACACGAGTGGTTTGCACCCTGTGCAATCAGAGCCTGAAGCGAGGCATAAACCTTCTCAACCTGAGCACAACCTGCATGATCAGGCATCTAAGTGCAAAGCACGAGCTGCAGTGGAGTACACACCTTCAAAACCAAGAAACATCTCTGGCTCATCCTGCTTCCTCTTCTGCTGCAGTCTCGGCCGCTCCAGCCACATCTGTAGTCATACCGGCACCTGCCACCCCGCAAACAGACGATCTGTCAGCAACACCACCTGGGTCACCAACAACCATCTCCACAATGTCCCATGGAAGCGTTCAGCTTTCCATCTCCCAAACACTTGAGAGGAAGAGGAAGTACCCCCCTACCCACCCGCGATCCCTGGCCCTGAATGCCAGCATTTCACAATTATTGGCCTTTGAAATGCTGTCATTCCGTCTGGTGGAGACGCACAGTTTTAAAAAGCTTATGTCGGTGGCTGTCCCACAGTACGTCGTGCCCAGCCGCCACTACTTTTAAAGGCAAGCCATCCCTTCCCTGCACAACCAAGTGGGGGAAAAAATCAGGTGTGCACTGCGCAACGCCATCTGTGCCAAGGTCCACCTAACTACCGATACTTGGACCAGTAAGCACGGTCAGGGGCGTTATATCTCCCTAACGGCACACTGGGTAAATGCAGTGGCGGATGGGCCTGAGGCGGATAGCAATTTGGCGCATGTCCTTCCACCACCGAGGATTGCAGGGCGCTTCAGTTTGCCTCCTGTTCCTAACTCATCCTACTCCGCTACCTCATCCTCTACCGCCTCCTCATCCGGACAGCGTAACACCTTCACCACCAACTTCAGCACGGCCAGGGGTAAACGACAGCAGGCAGTTTTACAACTTGCCTGTTTGGGGGACAAACCGCACACCGCGCAGGAGTTGTGGAGGAGCATGGAACAGCAGACAAATGAGTGGTTGCTGCCAGCGAGCCTCAAGCCCGGCCTGGTGGTGTGTGATAACGGGCGAAATCTCATAGCAGCTCTGGGCCTAGCCGGTTTGACGCACATCCCTTGCCTGGCGCATGTGCTGAATTTGGTGGTGCAGAGGTTCCTTAAAAACTACCCCGATATGTCAGAGCTGCTGCAGAAAGTGCGGGCCGTCTGTTCGCACTTTCGGCGTTCTCACCCTGCTGCTGCTCGCCTGGCAGCGCTGCAGCGTAACTTCGGCCTTCCCGCTCACCGCCTCATATGTGACGTGCCCACAAGGTGGAACTCCACCTTGCACATGCTGCAAAGACTGTGCGAGCAGCAGCAGGCCATAGTGGAGTTTCAGCTGCAGCACGCACACGTGAGTCGCTCTGCGGAACAGCACCACTTCACCACCAATAAATGGGCCTCCATGCGAGACCTGTGTGCCCTGTTGCGCTGTTTTGAGTACTCCACCAACATGGCCAGTGGCGATGACGCCGTTCTCAGCTTAACTATCCCACTTCTATGCCTCCTTGAAAAAACAATTTGGGCGATGATGGAAGAGGATGTGGCACAGGATGAGGAGGAGGAGGAGGAGGATGAAGAGGTAACATTTCCAAGGCTTTCAGGGCAGTCATTTGCAAGGGGCTCCGAAGGTGGGTTCCTGCACACACAAACGCCAGGGACACAATTGTCCAGCAGGGGCACAGTTCTAGAGGATGAGGAGGAGGAGGAGCTGGAGGAGGAGATGGAACCATGTTCACAGCAGGGTGGCACCCAGGCCAGCGCATGGCCATCACTGGTGCGTGGCTGGGGGGATACAGAGGACATGGACGATACACCTCCCACAGAGGACAGCCTTTCGTTGCCTCTGGGCAGCCTGGCACACATGAGCGATTACATGCTGCAGTGTCTCCACAACGACCGCCGAGTTGCCCACATTCTAACTTGTGCTGATTACTGGGTGGCCACGCTGCTGGATCCCCGTTACAAGGACAACGTACCGTCCTTAATTCACTCACTGGAGCGCGATCGCAAGATGCGCGAGTACAAGCGCACGCTGGTAGACGCGATGCTGCTGGCATTCCCATCTGACAGCGGGGCCACAGTGGAAGCACAAGGCAGAGGAGGAGGAGGAGGAGGAGGTCGCCAACGCAACCAGGGCACCGCCAGCACCTCAGAAGGCAGGGTTAGCATGGCCGAAATGTGGAAAAGCTTTGTCAGCACGCCACAACAAACAGAAGCACCAGCAGCTCAGATGGAACATCTTAGCAGGAGGCAGCATTTTACCAACATGGTGGAGCAGTATGTGTGCACACGCCTACATGTAGTGAATGACGGGTCTGCCCCCTTCAACTTCTGGGTCTCCAAATTGGGCACATGGCCTGAGCTTGCCCTTTACGCCTTGGAGGTGCTGGCGTGCCCTGCAGCCAGTGTATTATCTGAACGGGTATTTAGCACGGCTGGTGGCGTTATAACAGACAAGCGCAGCCGCCTGTCCAGAGACAATGTGGACAAGCTCACGTTCATTAAAATGAACCAGGCATGGATCCCACGGGACTTTTCCGTACCTTATGCAGAATAGCAATGGATACCGACCTTACCCACCCATTGTTCCATTTTTGCTCTTTCTCACTCTTTTGGGGTGTACCCTCATTTAAAATTTGTGAAAAGAAGCAGTGTTGGCTACCTCGTCCTCCTCAGGGCCAGATTAACGTAGGGGCTATTGGAGCTGCAGCTCCAGGCCCCTACCTTTTATATAGGCCCCGGGTTGGCCATATTCACGGTTACCGCTCTTCTGTCACTTGTAAACACAGAAGTCTGGCTTCTATGCTCGCTTCCCCAGTCAGCACCCTCAGAACCTCCCCACACAGCGCGAAGGCCGGACAAGGAGGGACAGTTGCCGATGCATGGATGTGTTTATGGGCTTCAGAGACAGCATCCCATGTTGAATTAGGCATGCATGGCTGCACCCTTCCTCCTCTGGGTGCATGCCAAGGCACCGCCCTTAAGGCCCTTCAAAATCCTCAGCACCAAGACCATGATGCTCTTAATCCGGCCCTGGTCCTCCTCCACCGCCGCTTCCACCTACACCGCCCATAGGGTGTGCACCTCAAAGTTGAAATACACATGCATGCGTTTGCCTACATGTACATGGCCCCGATACCTTACTCTCCCTGCTGGCAAAGAGAAATAGAGCAGAGCAGGTCTGAGGGAGATCTTTCCCATCTCCTCACTGGCAAACAGAGTGATAATGCTATGTGCCCTAGGTGATTAGGGTGTGCCCAGGCACACCCGGCACACCCTGTGCACACGCCTATGACACCACCACCTCAACCTCCCTCCTACTCCATATGGGCCTCGTCCTTCAGAGATGAGGAACATTGTTTTATATTTCTGTTTTTTTTTGTTGTTTTAAGTTATTTCCCTATCCACATTTGTTTGCAGAGCACTTGCCATGCTCTTAATTACGTTTTGCTGCCATTTGCAGCACTCTAGCCCTTTCCATTGGTGTTTTAGAGCCATTTTAGTGCCTGAAAGTTTGGGTCCCCATTGACTTCAATGGGGTTCGGTGTCCGGGAAAAGTTCGGCAAAAGTCCGGGACACGGACCCGGACTTTTTTTTAAAGTTCGGCCGAACCCGTCGAACACGGACATCTAGGTGTCCGCTCAACCCTATTTATAAGGCAAACCATTCAGTAAAAGTATATTGGTATTCGTACATATAAACTGGCAAATATTACAGCCCCCACATCTATAGGAACCTAGCCGTTTGCACGGGTCACGGCGGAATTCCCCTGTGTATTCGCTTTTGACTAGGCTATCTTTTAGCGATCTAGCTCTGCGATAAGTGATCGCTGGCTTCTCTGTAACAAACGGATTTAAATTGGGGTCACATGTTAATAAATGCCAGTATTTACCTAAGATGTTATGTATTTGATTATGTTGCCTAGTATACTTTGTAATGATCCTTGCTTGATGTTGGATCTGATTGGTATTTTGTGTGACATATGACTTTTAATACAGGGCAACATTGCTGTCATGGTCCAAAGTGACCATCTATATTCAAATAAATAGACTATATAGGTCGTTACCTGTACACCTACAGGAATTTGGGATTAACACCAACCATTTATATGGTAAATTGCCAATGCATCCATATTTATGTACACTACACCCATGTCAATCTATGGGTAATGAGAGGTGTTATGGTAGTGTCACTACGGGTGTTCAACCAATGAGTGACTAAGTTATATTGAAGACTCTCTATCTATTTTCATTTATATTTTACTTTCATGATATCTGCTATGATATACCTTTGTATATGAGAAGTACATAAAAGGTCTTTCACTGCTATTGTAAACATACTGTTTGTTTTATCAATGCGGATATTCAATCCACTTTTTGAAATCACCCATTTACTAACACAATAGTTTCGCCATTAGGTTCTTCCCTTTCCGGTCTTTTCTCCCCCAGCGCACAAAGGGGGCGAATTTCGCCCCTGTACGGACTCCGGAAATGCGTCACTGTACGGATTCCGGAGACCGGATGTGATGCGCTGGCGTGCCCCGAGCGCACGTCGCGGCCCACGCCAGACGTGGGCGGCGTCTGTGCACTCCGGACACGGGGGATCCCGATTGGTCCGTGTACACCTTGCGGGTGTGGCCCGCGTCATGGGCCACCGCGCAGGTGCGGGCGTATTTAATGGCGGACGCTCTCTACTGAGAGCGCGCCACCATTACTCGTGTACTAGGGATCAGCAGGGTAAGTTTTCCTTTGCCACAGAGATCATCTTGGATAACCTCTATACTTCATGCACCGGTGATACCCTTTCTTTTCCATTTTAATACTCTTTGCACATGCATGACTGGATAATGAGTCTCTTTTCTCTACTGTGTATTTACCTGCCTATCTGATTCTTGATACAAACAACTGATTGGACGTGTGTAGTTTGTAATGCCTCAGGTCAAGTTGGGGGATTTTAAGGGCAGGAGTAAGAGATGTAGATGGTAGTAGATAACGTAAATAATTTATTAAAACAATATAATATATACAAAACACTTGAGAGTGAATTGGTAAAGGCCCATTAAGTGCTGGTGAGAGAGAAGTAAGGAGTGTGTGTTACACGTGAAAAATGAGTGACATTTACCTTCCAATATAAGATCCACAAATCCAACCTTTTCAACAACTGATTGGACCACTGCGAACTTCTCCTCTCTCTCTCATCTGGGAACTAGCTTCACTCCACCTATACAATGATCACTTGCACCGTTGCACGGTCTTGGTAATGGCGCTTCTCTCTTGCCCCCTATGAGGCTTCTTTTTGCCTAATGTGTTTATAACACATTTGAATCGATCGTTTTTTATTTATAGAACACGTGTCCTCTTGTGGACCACATACTGGAGAAACCTTACATACTCTATCACACCAAGGGCAATGTGAAGATAAGCACTACTCCATTTACAGCCACGGTAATCGATGGTTATTACCATCTAATTATTTTGCTATTGCCATGCCCTGCATGAATACTGTTCCCATCTACTACATTATTCTTTTCTTTCTCTTTATAGACATCCCTCAATACGGACCTTCCTGTTTTGGGATCCTTGTGGTGAAACGGGATTGGGGATTTAGAACCGCTTAGTGGGGTTATCCTATTCCCCCACCCAGCATTTCACCACTCAGAAACTTAACTCTAGGTGATCCTCCTAACAACTTTAATGTGTTAGATAATCATAAACAAGTACAGATCAAATGGCGGCCTTTTGGCGTTATGGGTCCACACCCCGATAGGATTTTAATTCTCCACATGGTCTGTTGCAGTTTGTCACACTGAGAACCTTTCCATTTTGGTATGTATCAACATTTGCACTCTATTGACTTCTTTGTCCACATGCATTGATAAAGTAAATACTATGTAATATATGTAATTGTAAACATTGAGCCTCGGTTCACACTAGGGTGACCTGTGAGGCGACAGGTCGCCGCAGGTCGCCTCCCATAGGGTAGCTGCGGACCCGTTCTAATAGGAGCGACACAAGTCGCTCCGACCTAGAAAAAGGGTCCGGAGCTTCTTTGGGGCGACCAGGAGGCGACCGCCATAGACTTCAATGTTATGAAGTCCATGGCGGCCGCTCCGAGGTCGCGGCGCGCTGCTCGCACCGCAATCTCGGAGGTCGCCCCGGGAAGTAGCGTCGCAGTAGTGTAAACCGGCGCTTATTTTTCTCTTCACTGTTGTAACACACTTACCCCCATGAATGTCATTTCTGAGTGCTAATTGTTGCTTTTTGCATTTCCAGTCTGAGATCTGGCTCTCTTTACTGGACTATTGAAAAAGGCAAAACCGAAACGCGTCTGGTCCTTTCCAGTCATCTCAGACAGTTCTCCCTATCAGAGACGTATCTATGACCATATTTTCTTTCATGTCCATTTAGTTTTCCATGTGGTTTATTCTATATGTATTATCATTTATATTATTTTGTATAAATTACCTGAAAATCATTAAATAATAAAACCTGCTACTCGAATGACTCAAGTCCTGGTTTCTGCCTTAAAAATCCCACCCATAGGGGAACTTTTTTGCTCTAAATACACCACTGGGTTTAGGTCACTACCAACCCCCAAGGCCTAATTTTTCTGCACTTGTATGACAGGTGCATACAATTTAAATGACGTATGTCATTTTTAACAGCAGAACCTGTCCCTGTGCCCTGCTAACTGTGAGGGGCTACGGTGTTCAGGCACCACTAACACCAAAGGCCCAATTTTTGGCACTTGTATAGCACATGCGATTTCAAATTTGCATGGAATTCTTACCAGCAGGTCCCGTTCCTGTACCCACCAAGAGTAAATGCGAGGGGTTACGGTGTTCAGGCACCATCAACAAGCAAGGCCCAATTTTTCTGCACCTGTATGACAAGTACATGTGATTTGAAACTTGTATGTATATTTGTATATGACATTTTATGCTTTAGAAATGTTAGTATAGCTGCAGCAGGTTTATACATCGTATGCACGTAGATGCCCTACTTTACAGGCACATTCAGGGGACCCCCCCCCCAGGCACAATATTTAAAAAAATTAAAAATTCCTTCACTTTCACTTTAAGCCTCATTAAAATCAGTAAGTAAGTCAGTGCTCCTTTAAAAATGATTGTTTTTTAAAACTTTTTTTTCATTGCTACATGTTCCCCAGGTCAGGACCTGGACCCCCATACACTTTTTTGAGGCAATAACTTGCAATTAAGCCTTCAAAATTAGACCGTTTTGGTTTTCGAGGTTCGAGTCCCATAGACTTCATTTGGGTCCATTTGTTCGAACAAACTTTTACTCTGTTCGCAGTCTTCTGGTGCGAAATGAACCGGGGGGTGTTTGGCTCATCACTACCCCACATCCCTTAAAGTCCAGTTTTGTTAGGAGGGATATGGGAAGGTTACTTTCTCCCTATCTTTTCCTTGCTCCTACTGTCCAATATTACATTTATGGATGTGGATGTGGGCAGTTGTCCCTAGAACTGATATACATATTTAACTTCCCTGGGTTACCTGAATGGTTGGTAACGGCTGAAGAAAGTTTCGAAGATTGCTATTTTTCTCTCAAAGACTGTGTTCTAATGCTCGAGAGATGTGTGAGGCCTGCTCAACATGGGATAGGGAGGGTGAGATGAAGAATAAAATGCACAGTGATGGTTTCCTATGGCAACGGAAGAATCTTTGCCTGGATTACAAATTGTCTGATCAAGTGATGTGTTGGAGAGCGGGATAAATGCATCTTGCTGTACAAAAGGACTGTGTCTGCTTAACAGTAAATGGTGCAAGTTTGGACGGAGAAAATGGTGGCCCAGGGCACATGGATCGGTGTGCCGGAGCTATACAGGAAAATGCATCCAATGACAGCGGGACATTTTTCCAAAATAGTGGCAGTGTGGATGCTGTAGAGAAAATTGTTGACCATACATTTAATGACAGTGGGACATTTTTCAAATACAGTATGGCGAATCTTGCTTGTACAAGTGCTAAGAAGAGAAATGTTGGCCCTGCATCTGACAGCGGGGACAATTCTACTGACTTGCAAGGAGGGTCATTTGGCTCAGAGTGATGGAGGCGCAGCTGAAGCCCTAGTACAAGTAAGGATGGCGGATGCGTGCAAGCAGAGAAGTAACTACCATGCAGGCTGAGCTGAGATGGAGCGGCATTGGAAGGGTTACTATACCGCGCGGGAAAGCGCGCGCTGGAAAGTTCTGCCTAGCAGGAGGAGCCACCGCCAATTTAGAGTCGTTGGCGGAGACGCCGCCCATGCACAGCCAATCCTGAGAAGGAGGGAAAGTCCATAAATGACTTCCGCCTCTGGGTGGTGCTGAGAGGGAAACACATGTGTGGAGGAGCAAGATGGAGAGAGCCGGAGGGCAGTAGAGGCTGTCCCATGTGTTGGCGGAGAACCTGCGGAGCACCGAGAGCCGAAAACATCCACCCTGTGGGATACAGGGATGCGGCTGGTGCCTGACGGAAGACTGTGCACCACAGGAGGTGTGGAGCACTTGGGCCTGGCTGTCAAAATGAAACATGCAAACAGCATCATCCCTAGTTGTCACCTTGTGCCGCTCATTTTACCTTCTGACTCACTCCGGTTATTACTTATCAGCAGGAACCTATATAGCACTTATCAAAACTACTCTTTACCTCTCTACATATAAAAATCAGCTGACAGCAGAGGGAGGGGGCATATCAGAGGTTCTCTATACAGAACCATATGGGGGCGGGGTCAGGTCAGTAACTTCTCCTCTAAGCAGTGAAGAGTGGGAGGGGGATAAGTAAGAAAATATTTCCCCTCACAACAAAGGGGGTGGGGAAGGGGGAGGGGCATCTGCAGATTTCTACATCAAGGTTTCAGCTCACAGCAGAGATAATGGGGAAGGGGTCAGGTCAGCACTTCTGCTCTAGACAGTGGACTCAGCTTGAAGCAATGGGAGTGGGGGAGGGGAAGAAAGCATTTCCAATCTACATATAGGAATCAGCTGACAGCAGAAGAAGTGGGGGAGAGGGAGGGGGAATGTTAGAATCTCTTTATACAGAAGACTCAGATAATGGGGAAGGGGTCAGGTCAGCACTTCTGCTCTAGACAGTGGACTCAGCTTGAAGCAATGGGAGTGGGGGAGGGGATGAAAGAAAACATTTTCCCTCTACATATAGGAATCAGGTAACAGCAGTGGGGGAGGAGAAGGGGGAGGGGCAGCACTTCACTACACAGAACCCTAATCTCACAGCAGACTTAATGGGGGAGGGGTCAGGTGAAAACCTTCTCCTCTAAACAGTGTACTCAGCTTGAAGCAATGGGAGTGGGGGAGGGGATAAAATAAAATATTTCCCCTCTACATATAGGAAGAGGGAGTGGGGGAGGGGTGGGTTAAGATTTCTAAATACATGTCAGGAGCTAGGGAGACCAGACACATAGCTACACATGGAAACTGAGACCAAACAAAGTAGAGAGCCTTAACCACTTTACCACCGGAGGATTTTCCTGCTTTACGTCCAGGCCACTTTTTGTGATTCGGCACTGTGCGACTTTAACTGACAATTGCGCGGTCATGCAACGTCGTACCCAAACGAAATTTATGTCCTTTTTTTCCCACAAACAGAGCTTTCTTTTGGTGGTATTTGATCACCTGTGCAATTTTTATCTTTTTGCAATATTAATAAAAAACGCGACAATTTTGAAAAAATAACAATATTTTTCTACTTTGACAGTTAAAAAATATCCAATATATTCAATTTTTGTCATATATTTATGCCAAAATGTATTTAGCTACATGTCTTTGACAAAAAAAATCTCAATGAGCGTATTTTTAACCGCTTTAAGACCGGAAGATTTTACCCCCTTCCTGACCAGGCCATATTTTGCGATTCGGCACTGTGTTACTTTAACGGACAATTGCCCGGTCGTGCGATGCTGTACCCAAATTAAATTTATGTCCTTGTTTTCCCCACAAACAGAGCTTTCTTTTGGTGTTATTTGATCACCTGTGCAATTTTTACTTTTTGCGCTATAAACAAAAAAAGAGCGACAATTTTGAAAAAATAACAATATTTTTCACATTTTTTTTATATGAAATTCCCCCCCAAAAAAATTAAAAAATCAACATTTTTTAACATTTTAGGCCAATTTGTTTTCTACTACATATGTTTGGTAAAAAAAATAGCAATAAGCGTATTTTGATTGGTTTGCGCAAAAGTTATCGCAGCTACTAACTACGGGAAATTTATGTCATTTTTATTGTTTTTTTTTTAACTAGTAATGGCGGCGATCTGCGATTTTTTTTTTTTGCATGACTGCGACATTGCGGCGGACAGATCGGACCCCTAACTGACATTTTTTACACTTTTGGGGGTACCAGTGACATTACTACAGTAATCAGTGCTATAAATATGCACTGTTACTGTAAAAATGACACTGACAGGGAAGGGGTTAACTCTTATTGGTGATCAAGGGGTTAATGTATGCCTGGTGCTTACTGATGTGTGTGGGGGGAGGGGACTGTGTGATACAGACGCAGATCGCAGGTTCAGCTATGCTGAATCCTGCAATCTGTCACTGTTTGTCACATAGGAGATCCGCCTGCTTTGTTTACACAAGTGGGCGGATCTCCACACTCGATCCCCGATGATCAGGGAAGAGCGGCAGTGATCGCCGCCTCTCCTCCCCTAGCCCGACTCCCGCTGTGTCAGAATACAGCGGGAGCACACCGCCCACAAGGGGAGGAGTCCAGCGATGTAGGTCTACGTCGCTGGACAATAACGAGCCACTTTGCTGCAGTACCCTTAATGTGAGCGGTCGGCAAGTGGTTATTGCCGATTTATTTACAGCGAAACATATAAACAAGCATACACAGCAACCAGTGAACATAGGAAATAGCAGCAAACAAAAACCAACCCCAAAGACAAAATAACTAAAGAACCTAAGAACTGACTAGCTAGAAATATTTACAATATAAGGGACAAGGGTAACAGGGAAGCAAGGAAGAGGGCAAACAAGACTGCTTACTAGGCAGAGGAGTACAGGAAAGATATGGCTAAGGATCAGGATCACAGGAACAAGGCTCTGCTAACAAGAAGCCAATCAGAATAGTGACCAACTTGGGAAAGGGAGGAGCAGCCTTAAATAGCCACCTGGCAGCTGAACACAGGTGTAAGTAATCATAGCAGCCTGCTGGCTTCTGGGAGACACCTGCTGGTGGACACTGGAACTGCAGCAATCAGCCCAGGGTAGCACAGTGCCACCAGCAGGTGAACTCAATCCAAACAATACAGAGGACTCAGGTAACAGCAGAGGGGGGAGGTGCAGAGGGAGGGGGTGGGTCAGAACTTCTCTATACAGATGACTCAGATTAAAGCATGGGGCGGGGCATAGAGAGGGGGTGTAAACACTTTTGTACACAGAGGAGCTAACAGCAGAGATAATGGGGGAGGGGTCAGGTAAATCCTTCTTACCCAAACATTGGAGTGAAAATGAAGCAATTGGAGTGGGGGAGGGGACAAAAGAAAGCATTTCCCCTCTACATATAGGAATCAGGTGACAGGAGAGGGAGTGGGGGAGGGGTGTGAAGAAGAAGGAGTGGGGGAGGGGTGTGAAGAAGAGGGAGTGGGGGAGGGGTGTGAAGAAGAGGGAGTGGGGGAGGGGTGTGAAGAAGAGGGAGTGGGGGAGGGTGTGAAGAAGAAGGAGTGGGGGAGGGGTGTGAGGGAGTGATGGAGGGGTGTGAAGAAGAGGGAGCGGGGGAGGGGTGTGAAGAAGAAGGAGCGGGGGAGGGGTGTGAAGAAGAGGGAGTGGGGGAGGGGTGTGAAGAAGAGGGAGCGGGGGAGGGGTGTGAAGAAGAGGGAGTGGGGGAGGGGTGTGAAGAAGAGGGAGTGGGGGAGGGGTGTGAAGAAGAGGGAGTGGGGGAGGGGTGTGAAGAAGAGGAGTGGGGGAGGGGTGTGAAGAAGAGGGAGCGGGGGAGGGGTGTGAAGAAGAGGGAGCGGGGGAGGGGTGTGAAGAATGATTTGATTATATAAAGAACAGACATCTGTCCTCTATACTGCATTTCCCATTCTCCATATTACTCTTCAGGCTGTGACATTGAAGTGCTCAGCAAAGTGAGGATTAGAAATAGTGTGATGTCAGCCCTGGGTGGAGTCTCCCCGCCTCCAGTGTTTATTGGGGAAGCGGATTGGCTCAGGAGGTTCTCACACTAAAATACTGACATCGCTATGTACAGCAAAGACTCAACAAGAGATAGAAAATATCTTTTATAAAGAGAATCATTTGTAATGAATAATACAGTCAGTCAGGTCATTATTTAGTATAGTTAGATAATTAGTGAATTATATAGGAGAAGTGTGATTGGATATTCCCAATTATAGGTGATTATCTCTATGCAATAACTGGATGTGTTTTCTGCACATAGTTCTATTCCCTGACTCAGGGCGTATCATGAAATCAGAGGGCTGTGTGCAAGATTAAAACTGGGCCCTAGACGTTGATTAAAAATAAAAATGCAAAAAGTGGCCTTGGTGTAAAGTGTGCTAAATATTTGGCGTGGCTTAAAGGGGGCGTGGTTAAATAGAGTTGGAGATGACTTGCATAGTGCAGAATGTGGTAATGGTAAATAGAAGATGTACAGTGCGGAGTGTATGGGGGGGGGGGTAAATAGAAGATGTACAGTGCGGAGTGAATGGCGGGGGGTAAATAGAAGATGTACAGTGCGGAGTGTATGGCGGGGGGTAAATAGAAGATGTACAGTGTGGAGTGTATGGCGGGGGGTAAATAGAAGATGTACAGTGCGGAGTGAATGGCGGGGGGGGGGGGTAAATAGAAGATGTACAGTGCGGAGTGAATGGCGGGGGTAAATAGAAGATGTACAGTGCGGAGTGTATGGCGGGGGGTAAATAGAAGACGTACAGTGCGGAGTGTATGGGGGGGGTAAATAGAAGATGTACAGTGCGGAGTGAATGGCGGGGGGTAAATAGAAGATGTACAGTGCGGAGTGAATGGCGGGGGGTAAATAGAAGATGTACAGTGCGGAGTGTATGGCGGGGGGTAAATAGAAGATGTACAGTGCGGAGTGTATGGCGGGGGGTAAATAGAAGATGTACAGTACGGAGTGTATGGGGAAGGGTAAATAGAAGATGTACAGTGTGGAGTGAATGGCGGGGGGTAAATAGAAGATGTACAGTGCGGAGTGTATGGCGGGGGGTAAATAGAAGATGTACAGTGCGGAGTGTATGGCGGGGGGTAAATAGAAGATGTACAGTGCGGAGTGTATGGCGGGGGGTAAATAGAAGATGTACAGTGCGGAGTGTATGGCGGGGGGTAAATAGAAGATGTACAGTGCGGAGTGAATGGCGGGAGGTAAATAGAAGATGTACAGTGCGGAGTGTATGGCGGGGGGGTAAATAGAAGATGTACAGTACAGAGTGAATGTCGGGGGGTAAATAGAAGATGTACAGTGCGGAGTGTATGGCGGGGGTAAATAGAAGATGTACAGTGTGGAGTGTGTTGGTGATTTCTCTTTATATTCACCCTAGATACCTTAAATGTATACTCAAAAGTTAAGTCCCTGACTTAATAGCAACGTCTAGTCTAGTCTATGCAAATAAGGCAGAGCTCTGGAGAATGTTCTATCCTGCTAAAGAAAACACGTCCAAACCGTGATCAGTCTAAAACATTCTTAACTTTATTTGCAAAGCGGTGTAACTATTATACACAGAATTGAACAGGAAATACAGTTGGGAGGGGGGAATGAGTGCTCTCAGGAAGAGTCATGTCTCACAAAAGTAGAATAATGGGTTAATACAGAATGTTCATTAGAAATTGCAAAATATGCCTTGTCTAGACCCTAAGACTTAGTATAACTAAAGAGGAAGTTAATGTGCGATAAAGAATGTATCTTTAGCTAAGGTGTGAAAAAACTGAAAAAACATATCGGGTGATTTACTTAGGTCATTGTTCGTGTTTAACTAAAGACTTAAAGTAACCTTAACTGAAACAAGTCATTACAAGTCAGAGTTGTAAGAAAGAAAATGGTGTTACACAGGTCAAGCTAGAAAATGGTTGCCAGCAACTAGAAAGAGGTCCTGTCATTCCCCTTCAATCCCCTCTAAAAAATCATAATTTCATATGCATGATTTTTCTCCTTATCATTTATACGGTGTCATCAGAGGACACAAGGCCTCTCTGGAAAGGAATAACAGGTTAGGCGACAATGTCCTTGGCTTCCTTAGTATAATCAAATAAGGACCTAAACCTGCCCACTTAAATGATAGACTTAGCTTTCTTGGCTTTATAGAACTTTACATATTCCTAGTAATCAAAAGGGGTTTGGGTTTGTTGGATCAGCACACCTTGTCTAGCTGTTAGAACTGTGTCAACATTTTCCACATCTCTGTTAAAGTACAAACTTACATAAGATCCCCCTCTATTAGCTGAGTCTGGGTTCTTTGTGGTTTTAGCAATTAGGCACATAATAAGCTTAAAGCATGCATATAAAAATAATAGAAAAAGTAAAATCATCATAATCATCATAGCAATGTCTTTTAACCAGGAAAACACTCCTCCAAAACCAAACCCTCCCATACCTACAAAGGGATCCCATCTTTTAGCAATGTTACGGGCCTCTTCTTGCAACTTATTGACCTCCTTTCTGTGTTGGGCAATTATGTCATTATAATTTGGCACTTCCAAAGTGGTATTGTATATCCAAGTGCAACATTCATAGTCCTCAGTATGCTCACAGAGGCCAGTCAGTGCAGCACTCATACTTTCTATAGCTAGATCATGTAATTCTAACTTCTTCCTAATGGCTCTTTGTTCAAGATTTAGCAACTTAATATCATCTGAGTTTTTTTTCCATTATCTCATCAATGATTCCAGAATGATTATTTAATCCCGGGGATAGCATTCCTTCCCACAACATACATATATACTTTGTCCCCGTGAAAACGGTCTTTGGGCAATATATTCTTGTAGGCGTCTATTCTGTACTGCGGTCACAAGGTGGTCCAGTACTTTTTGTATGTCTCTAGAGAAATTCTGGTAATTACTCATTATGGTCTTATTTAAACTAGGACTTGATATATCAAACAGGGAACATGATTTTTTCAATGGGGCCTGGCAGGAAGTAATATTAAGAATTGACTTTTTGCAAATGGAAGGGTTAACACGTGTTATTTCCCAGGCTGAAACACCAGTCTGGGAAATGGCTCCTACCATCTACTGGGAAAGTGATATTATTATTACTTGACACATTAGTTAAAGTAGCAGAGGTCTCTTTAAGAAACTGGGTAATATTCAAAGGGACAGCAATAAGAGGGATGCGGGCTGTTTCTGGATAGAGTTTGCTACATATCCAACATTTCTCAAAACCTGACTTATTAGCATAAGCATATTTAAATTTTGATAATAACATTTCACTATGAAAAGTGGGTGGATTCTCATCTACATCATGCTCAATATTTAATTCTCTCTTTGTTCTGTTATGCGTCTCATATGCAGGGTATGGTCCGCATATACTTCTCATGACACCCAAATCTTCTGGGTGATGGATGCAGTTAGTAGCAGTCCATACAAGGGAAAACACTGAAAATGGAATCAGGATTATCAGCAGCCATAGTTTGCCTGAGTCCGGTGCAACTGGAAAAGTCATTTTCTACAGGGTCTGGGCGGTCTGCCCCTGTCAATACCCCCTTTTCTTGACTCTCCTGTTCAAGGTCAGGGCGGTCTGCCCCCGTTAGTACCTCTCTTGCTTCTGGATCCTCCTGTTCAAGGTCAGGGCGGTCTGCCCCCGTTAGTACCTTCTTGCTTGCTTCTGGATCCTCTGGCTCAGGTCCTGTCCGCACCAACTTCACTCTAGTGGCATGGATCCAAGTAGGGCTGTGTTTCGGTCAAAACAGCGGTCCTGGTAACTGCTACCACAGTGGTCTCTGGGCCGTAGGCGAAATCCTTTTGTTTCTTTCCTTTGGGCAGCAGCTTCATCATCACTATGTCTCCTTCTCTGAAGGGATGGGTATTTTCCTGTAAAAAGAAAAGAAAAGGTGCGAGCAACTTTTCGTTCCGTTCCACTTGATTCGAAGTTTCAATTACTCTTTATTTGTGCTATTCATTCTTTCCATTATACCTGAACTCTGCGGATAATAATCTATTTTCAAGATTTTAACTAGTTCCTGGCATATTTTTGATATGAAAACTGGAGCATAATTAAGCCTAATTCAAGGCAGGCACCCCCATCCAGGAATAATCTCCTGATTGAGAATGCATGCCACCGTGTGGGCATCTCCCTTTTTGTGGTCCTAAAAGCTTCCACTCATCTGCTAAACACGTCCACTATTTGACTAAAAAGAACTCTTATTTCTTCCCTGCTTTGGGCCTATATGTGAAATCTATTTGTAGATGTGTCAATGGGTTTGATGGGTATTGGAGATGCTCATGTTTGGCCTGTTTGTTTCTAATACAGGTGAGGCATCTAGCAACATATGATTGCACTAAACTGTCAGTAATACTTCATATGTTCTTTCCCACCCCCTGTGTCCTATTCCATAATACTAGGCAATAAACAGTGGGGCGCTAGCTGCGGGGATACACACAAGATCTCCCCTCTTTTAGAAAAAGGCGATTCCCAACTTTTTCTAAAACATCACCCAAGTCCTTAAAAATATGTTCTGTAGTATGCGTTTCTTTAGCTTCAATAATGTGTGATCTTTTGACTTGGAGCAGGAAATTAACCACAAAAACATCCTCTGCTCCCTCTATGGCTGCCTATACATCATGTTGTGGTGTAACACAACCTTTAATGCCAGTAGCCCATTTTCAAACTGGGGCCTACCTAGGGCAAATGATGTGGCCATCCCTATTACCATCTCACAAGATGCTATGTACTATGTTCAGAGTCACTTCAGGCATGCCTTTAGGCCTGGACTGCGACCATCTTTGGACAAAAAACTATAGGGCAAAGTTTACCACCATACTCCTGGGCAAGTATACCTGTCATGGTCTTACAATTGTCCCTTGCATAAACACAAAACATTTTTCCATGATTTGGGAGGCCCAGTGCAGGCGCTACAACCATAGCATTTTTCAGATATATAAACGCATTCAACATTACTTGTGACATTTCTGGACCTGTGGTTTGTCTCAAAATGTTATTATAGATAGGAGTAGTCTGGATCCATAACAATTATTGATCCTGTGGGCGGGCAAGACCCACTGTGGGCTGGCAAGACCCACTTCTTATATGACTGACTCTACTATCACCTGTGAGAACAAAACCAAGGTAAACAACACTTTCCTGACACCATTGTCATTATTCCTGTGACACTTTGTTTCCACATACATGTACATTTCTTCAATAAACTCACTCGCTCTGACTGGCCTCCACAGAGTGACTACATATGTCATATACATATTGTAGCGGGAACCATGAGCAGGTGTCCATCCCCTCTTGCATGGTCTGGAGAACTATAGAGCGGACAATTGAATTGTCTACTTATCCCTAAGGCATTTCTACACCAGGTCAGTTACCTGGACTGAAAAATAAGAAACAAAGATGGCTGTGTCTCCTCGTCCAATAGGACGCTTGAAAAAAACACACTACTTAAACCAATCACTGTACAGTGGGTAGCATCGGATGGTATGGTTGTCAGTAGAGATGGCACATCAGATACCACTTGCATGCTATGATCAGATAAAGAACTAAAAAAACTTTTTGGCTTAGTGCCAATTTTCCAAAAATTTTCCATTTTTTTCATTTTTTTTTTTTTTTTCACGTGCCATTCTAACAAAAATCTTGCCAGAGGTTCCGCTCTTTTAATAGAGGATACACATAAAACATAATTTAAAAACTATAATCAGATAAAAAGTTAATCTGATTTGAAACTTTTGGCTCTGTGCCAACAGGGTCCAATGGTCACACTAATTGCGGTAACTCTTTCTGTCCAAAAATAAATTCCATAGCTATAACAGGAATAATGATATGACATTTGAACGGTTTCTTGGCAAGTAGCCAATTTTCAAAATTTTGCAGGAAGGCTCCCCTTCACATAGGGGATCATTTGCAAAATATAATTTTTCATTATCTATAATTCTATAAAAAATAACTTCAAAATATCCTGCCGACAGCAGCCATTTTTTTATTTTTTTTTTCTAGTAAAATAGTGTTTTTATTCATTATTACTACGCTCATACAAGATGGGCACAAAAGTATAAATGGCAAAACTTCAAGAAAATTCTATAAAAATAATTGTATATGTGTAGGAATGCTGAGACCGTTTGTTCTACGACTGTTCTGAATTAGGGAACTAATGCAGAAGTGCATTTGCAGCAGTGACCCCCCCCCTCTTTTCCCCTTGTGTAAGAAAATGTACTAGTTTTAAATGTATCTGACACATAAACATTTTCTGCTCGTCTGACATTACGAAGAAAACTACACCTGCCTTGGAGAATGAAACCGTGGGGTGCAGGTGTGGTCAGGGGTGTTTGTAAGGTAATATTATTATTGTAGGGGGGCCTATGTTGAAAATGTCCTACTCTTTCATTTGCCTCTTCTGATAAGGTCCTTGGAAATGCGCGCTGACAGGCTGCTTTTCTTTAGACAGATCAAAAGAGCCAGTTGCATCGCTCTCTGTTATGGCTTTTTGAAAACCTTACAAAGTTTTCGTAGCCCAATCAGAAACTTGCTGTTTTACAATTAACATGTACTGTGACTTTAAATTAATGACAAATGTCTGAATCATAAGACTGTGCCTTGCTACTCAGTGACACTTAACTGGCCAAAACTCCCAAACAGTCTCACCCGTCTTCTGTCTATAGGCAATCGCTGTGGTCTATATCTACGTATTTAAAGACATTCACTTTCACTTCTAATAGCTCTACGTAGTTTTTTTTTTTTTTTTTTTTTTTTTAAATTGTACTAATACGGGGCATAAATAAACCAATTCTCCCCACTTTTTCCATGTACTTTATATTACAACTAAACATTTACTAGAAGAGTTACTTGTATCCTAATATCTCTAAGGCTGGCCATACATGTTCGGACAACTCTTTATCTTACAATTTTCTGTTAGATCCACCACAAACCACATAAGAGGTCAAAATTATACACATTCATTTGTATCCAATTAGGCAGACGTTTGTACTACATAGCTGAAGGTAAATTTCAAGAAAAACTGTACTGAAAATTGTAAGAAAATTGTATCATGTATGGCAAGCATCAGACCTAAACCTTCAGTATAATTTCACAAAAGCATAAACAAAACATGTCTCTAAGATTTACACATTCACAAAATCATTTAAATGTATCTGGGTCCATAGACCCTCTTTATGGTTAAAAACCCTCATGAAAAGCCATTTGGTGTATGTATATTACACCTTATACTCCCAGGTATAGTGGCTATCAAGAAGGCTTTCCTACCATTATAGACAAACAAACAATACACATAATAAACATTCATCTTGATTTGTCTGATAACCTACGATCGGTCAGTCAATTTTTACAGTAATAATGAAACTGTCGCTATCAGAACAGTGTGTTATATTAACAGTCAGCAGGCGCAATTTTTACAAGTCATATATAATTATAGATACAGTCTCCATATATGTCAAACCAGCAATATAATACTCCAATACAATATGACAATATTTTCGAATGAAATAACAAAATAATCACGTGATGAACGAACTTATCTACTTACTAAATAAGCTTTTTTAGATCACACAAACAAATTATCTTATACTCTAAATCTTACAGTTTCTATGCGATAGAAAGATAGAAGCAAGAAAAGGAAAGTATTTGTTTTCTACACAGAACAGACTGACATCTATTTATTATTCACTAAAGGAACAGGGTTTTCCTAAAACCCCCTGGGCTTCCCTGAAACCCAAAGAAAAAAACTGTCTTTGTTGAAGACAGCTTCAACGCCTCCCAGAGACGTTTTATTTGTCCCTCCCAGAGGAACGGGATTCTTCCCGAGGAAAAAATCCCCTGGGCTTCCCAGAAGCCCCGGATATTGTCTTTCCTTATAAATGACAAATCCTGTGTCTCCCAGAGACACTGTCTGGATACGTTCCCAGAACGTATTCAGGTTCAACAACCTAACATATAATATCTTTCCCTGAAAAATATTATTCTGGCTTCCCTGAAGCCTCCTTATATATATATATATATATATATATATATATATATATATATATATATTAGTATTCAAGCTTCCCTGAAGCTTCTATATATATATATATATATATATATATATGTAAAAAATCCAGAGCGTCTCCCAGAGCTGCTCTATTATCCAACACGCTCCCTGAGCGTTTGGTGTCTATGGCTCAAAGAACGGAACCAGGGCCAAACGGCCAAGTCCCACCGGACAGGCAAACAGATAAAATAAAATATCTCCTTACCCAGACCGGTGAATCCTTGGACCCGTGATGGCCGCTCTCTCTCCGTCCCGGACGAAAGCCCCCAATCTGTTGGTGATTTCTCTTTATATTCACCCTAGATACCTTAAATGTATACTCAAAAGTTAAGTCCCTGACTTAATAGCAACGTCTAGTCTAGTCTATGCAAATAAGGCAGAGCTCTGGAGAATGTTCTATCCTGCTAAAGAAAACACGTCCAAACCGTGATCAGTCTAAAACATTCTTAACTTTATTTGCAAAGCGGTGTAACTATTATACACAGAATTGAACAGGAAATACAGTTGGGAGGGGGGAATGAGTGCTCTCAGGAAGAGTCATGTCTCACAAAAGTAGAACAATGGGTTAATACAGAATGTTCATTAGAAATTGCAAAATATGCCTTGTCTAGACCCTAAGACTTAGTATAACTAAAGAGGAAGTTAATGTGCGATAAAGAATGTATCTTTAGCTAAGGTGTGAAAAAACTGAAAAAACATATCGGGTGATTTACTTAGGTCATTGTTCGTGTTTAACTAAAGACTTAAAGTAACCTTAACTGAAACAAGTCATTACAAGTCAGAGTTGTAAGAAAGAAAATGGTGTTACACAGGTCAAGCTAGAAAATGGTTGCCAGCAACTAGAAAGAGGTCCTGTCATTCCCCTTCAGAGTGTATGGCGGGGGGTAAATAGAAGATGTACAGTGCGGATTGTATGGCGGGGGGTAAATAGAAGATGTACAGTGCGGAGTGTATGGCGGGGGGGAAAATAGAAGATGTACAGTGCGGAGTGAATGGTGGGGGGTAAATAGAAGATGTACAGTGAGGAGTGTATGGCAAGGGGTTAAATAGAAGATGTACAGTGCGGAGTGAATGGCGGGGGGTAAATAGAAGATGTACAGTGTGCAGCGAATGGCGGGGGGTAAATAGAAGATGTACAGTGCAGAGTGTATGGCGGGGGGTAAATAGAAGATGTACAGTGCGGAGTGTATGGCGGGGGGTAAATAGAAGATGTAAAGTGTGGAGTGAATGGCGGGGAGAAAATAGAAGATGTACAGTGCGGAGTGTATGGCGGGGGGTAAATAGAAGATGTACAGAGCGGAGTGAATGGCGGGGGGTAAATAGAAGATGTACAGTGCGTAGTGTATGGCGGGGGTATATAGAAGATGTACAGTGTGGAGTGAAGGGCGGGGGGTAAATAGAAGATGTACAGTGCGGAGTGAATGGCGGGGGGGTAAATAGAAGATGTACAGTGTGGAGTGAATGGCGGGGGGTAAATAGAAGATGTACAGTGCAGAGTGTATGGCGGGGGGTAAATAGAAGATGTACAATGCAGAGTGAATGGCAGGGGGTAAATAGAATATGTACAGTGCGGAGTGTATGGCGGGGGGTAAATAGAAGATGTACAGTGCGGAGTGAATGGCAGGGGGTAAATAGAATATGTACAGTGCGGAGTGTATGGTGGGGGGTAAATAGAAGATGTACAGTGCGGAGTGTATGGCGGGGGGTAAATAGAAGATGTACAGTGCGGAGTGAATGGCGGGGGGGGGGATAAATAGAAGATGTACAGTGCTGAGTGTATGGCGGGGGTAAATAGAAGATGTACAGTGCGGAGTGTATGGCGGGGGGTAAATAGAAGATGTACAGTGTGGAGTGAATGGCGGGGGGTAAATAGAAGATGTACAGTGCGGAGTGAATGGCGTTTGGTGTCTATGGCTCAAAGAACGGAACCAGGGCCAAACGGCCAAGTCCCACCGGACAGGCAAACAGATAAAATAAAATATCTCCTTACCCAGACCGGTGAATCCTTGGACCCGTGATGGCCGCTCTCTCTCCGTCCCGGACGAAAGCCCCCAATCTGTTGGTGATTTCTCTTTATATTCACCCTAGATACCTTAAATGTATACTCAAAAGTTAAGTCCCTGACTTAATAGCAACGTCTAGTCTAGTCTATGCAAATAAGGCAGAGCTCTGGAGAATGTTCTATCCTGCTAAAGAAAACACGTCCAAACCGTGATCAGTCTAAAACATTCTTAACTTTATTTGCAAAGCGGTGTAACTATTATACACAGAATTGAACAGGAAATACAGTTGGGAGGGGGGAATGAGTGCTCTCAGGAAGAGTCATGTCTCACAAAAGTAGAACAATGGGTTAATACAGAATGTTCATTAGAAATTGCAAAATATGCCTTGTCTAGACCCTAAGACTTAGTATAACTAAAGAGGAAGTTAATGTGCGATAAAGAATGTATCTTTAGCTAAGGTGTGAAAAAACTGAAAAAACATATCGGTTGATTTACTTAGGTCATTGTTCGTGTTTAACTAAAGACTTAAAGTAACCTTAACTGAAACAAGTCATTACAAGTCAGAGTTGTAAGAAAGAAAATGGTGTTACACAGGTCAAGCTAGAAAATGGTTGCCAGCAACTAGAAAGAGGTCCTGTCATTCCCCTTCAGAGTGTATGGCGGGGGGTAAATAGAAGATGTACAGTGCGGATTGTATGGCGGGGGGTAAATAGAAGATGTACAGTGCGGAGTGTATGGCGGGGGGTAAATAGAAGATGTACAGTGAGGAGTGTATGGCAAGGGGTTAAATAGAAGATGTACAGTGCGGAGTGAATGGCGGGGGGTAAATAGAAGATGTACAGTGTGCAGCGAATGGCGGGGGGTAAATAGAAGATGTACAGTGCAGAGTGTATGGCGGGGGGTAAATAGAAGATGTACAGTGCGGAGTGTATGGCGGGGGGTAAATAGAAGATGTAAAGTGTGGAGTGAATGGCGGGGAGAAAATAGAAGATGTACAGTGCGGAGTGTATGGCGGGGGGTAAATAGAAGATGTACAGAGCGGAGTGAATGGCGGGGGGGTAAATAGAAGATGTACAGTGCGTAGTGTATGGCGGGGGTATATAGAAGATGTACAGTGTGGAGTGAAGGGCGGGGGGTAAATAGAAGATGTACAGTGCGGAGTGAATGGCGGGGGGGGTAAATAGAAGATGTACAGTGTGGAGTGAATGGCGGGGGGTAAATAGAAGATGTACAGTGCAGAGTGTATGGCGGGGGGTAAATAGAAGATGTACAATGCAGAGTGAATGGCAGGGGGTAAATAGAATATGTACAGTGCGGAGTGTATGGCGGGGGGTAAATAGAAGATGTACAGTGCGGAGTGAATGGCAGGGGGTAAATAGAATATGTACAGTGCGGAGTGTATGGTGGGGGGTAAATAGAAGATGTACAGTGCGGAGTGTATGGCGGGGGGTAAATAGAAGATGTACAGTGCGGAGTGAATGGCGGGGGGGGGGATAAATAGAAGATGTACAGTGCTGAGTGTATGGCGGGGGTAAATAGAAGATGTACAGTGCGGAGTGTATGGCGGGGGGTAAATAGAAGATGTACAGTGCGGAGTGAATGGCGGGGGGTAAATAGAAGATGTACAGTGCGGAGTGAATGGCGGGGGGTAAATAGAAGATGTACAGTGCGGAGTGAATGGCGGGGGGGTAAATAGAAGATGTACAGTGTGGAGTGAATGGCGGGGGGTAAATAGAAGATGTACAGTGCAGAGTGTATGGCGGGGGGTAAATAGAAGATGTACAGTGCAGAGTGAATGGCAGGGGGAAAATAGAATATGTACAGTGCGGAGTGTATGGCGGGGGGTAAATAGAAGATGTACAGTGCGGAGTGAATGGCAGGGGGTAAATAGAATATGTACAGTGCGGAGTGTATGGCGGGGGGTAAATAGAAGATGTACAGTGCGGAGTGTATGGCGGGGGGTAAATAGAAGATGTACAGTGCGGAGTGTATGGCGGGGGTAAATAGAAGATGTACAGTGCGGAGTGTATGGCGGGGGGTAAATAGAAGATGTACAGTGCGGAGTGAATGGCGGGGGGTAAATAGAAGATGTACAGTGCGGAGTGAATGGCGGGGGGTAAATAGAAGATGTACAGTGTGGAGTGAATGGCGGGGGGTACATAGAAGATGTACAGTGTGGAGTGAATGGCGGGGGGTAAATAGAATATATACAGTGCGGAGTGTATGGCGGGGGGTAAATAGAAGATGTACAGTGCAGAGTGAATAGCGGGGGGTAAATAGAAGATGTACAGTGCGGAGTGTATGGGGGGGGGGTAAATAGAAGATGTACAGTGCGGAGTGTATGGGGGGAGGTAAATAGAAGATGTACAGTGAGGAGTGTATGGCGGGGGGTAAATAGAAGATGTACAGTGTGGAGTGAATGGCGGGAGGTAAATAGAAGATGTACAGTGCGGAGTGAATGGTGGGGGGTAAATAGAAGATGTACAGTGTGGAGTGAATGCCGGGGGGGGGTAAATAGAAGATGTACAGTGTGGAGTGAATGGCGGGGGGTAAATAGAAGATGTACAGTGCGGAGTGTATGGCGGGGGGTAAATAGAAGATGTACAGTGCGGAGTGTATGGCGGGGGGTAAATAGAAGATGTACAGTGCGGAGTGAATGGCGGGGGGTAAAATAGAAGATGTACAGTGAGGAGTGTATGGAGGGGGGTAAATAGAAGATGTACAGTGTGCAGTGAATGGCGGGGGGTAAATAGAAGATGTACAGTGCGGAGTGTATGGCGGGGGGTAAATAGAAGATGTACAGTGCGGAGTGTATGGCGGGGGGTAAATAGAAGATGTACAGTGCGGAGTGTATGGCGGGGGTATATAGAAGATGTACAGTGCGGAGTGAATGGCGGGGGGTAAATAGAAGATGTACAGTGCGGAGTGAATGGCGGGGGTGTAAATAGAAGATGTACAGTGTGGAGTGAATGGCGGGGGGTAAATAGAAGATGTACAGTGCGGAGTGTGTGGCGGGGGGTAAATAGAAGATGTACAGTGCGGAGTGTATGGCGGGGGTTAAATAGAAGATGTACAGTGAGGAGTGTATGGCGGGGGGTAAATAGAAGATGTACAGTGCGGAGTGTATGGCGGGGGGAAAATAGAAGATGTAAGGTGCGGAGTGAATGGCGGGGGGTAAATAGAAGATGTACAGTGCGGAGTGAATGGCGGGGGGAAAATAGAAGATGTACAGTGCGGAGTGTATGGCGGGGGGAAAATAGAAGATGTACAGTGCGGAGTGTATGGGGGGGGGGTAAATAGAAGATGTACAGTGTGGAGTGAATAGCGGGGGTAAATAAAAGATGTACAGTGAGGAGTGAATGGCGGGGGTGTAAATAGAAGATGTACAGTGTGGAGTGAATGGCGGGGGGTAAATAGAAGATGTACAGTGAGGAGTGTGTGGCGGGGGGTAAATAGAAGATGTACAGTGCGGAGTGTATGGCGGGGGTTAAATAGAAGATGTACAGTGAGGAGTGTATGGCGGGGGGTAAATAGAAGATGTACAGTGCGGAGTGTATGGCGGGGGGAAAATAGAAGATGTACAGTGCGGAGTGTATGGGGGGGGGTAAATAGAAGATGTACAGTGTGGAGTGAATAGCGGGGGTAAATAGAAGATGTACAGTGAAGAGTGAATGGCAGGGGGTAAATAGAATATGTACAGTGCGGAGTGTATGGCGGGGGGTAAATAGAAGATGTACAGTGCGGAGTGAATGGCCGGGGGTAAATAGAATATGTACAGTGCGGAGTGTATGGCGGGGGGTAAATAGAAGATGTACAGTGCGGAGTGTATGGCGGGGGGTAAATAGAAGATGTACAGTGCGGAGTGAATGGCGGGGGGGGGATAAATAGAAGATGTACAGTGCGGAGTGTATGGCGGGGGTAAATAGAAGATGTACAGTGCGGAGTGTATGGCGGGGGGTAAATAGAAGATGTACAGTGCGGAGTGAATGGCGGGGGGTAAATAGAAGATGTACAGTGTGGAGTGAATGGCGGGGGGTAAATAGAAGATGTACAGTGTGGAGTGAATGGCGGGGGGGGGGGATAAATAGAAGATATACAGTGCGGAGTGTATGGCGGGGGTAAATAGAAGATGTACAGTGCGGAGTGTATGGCGGGGGGTAAATAGAAGATGTACAGGGCGGAGTGAATGGCGGGGGGTAAATAGAAGATGTACAGTGTGGAGTGAATGGCGGGGGGTAAATAGAAGATGTACAGTGTGGAGTGAATGGCGGGGGGTAAATAGAAGATGTACAGTGCAGAGTGTATGGCGGGGGGTAAATAGAAGATGTACAGTGCAGAGTGAATGGCAGGGGGTAAATAGAATATGTACAGTGCGGAGTGTATGGCGGGGGGTAAAAAGAAGATGTACAGTGCGGAGTGAATGGCAGGGGGTAAATAGAATACGTACAGTGCAGAGTGTATGGCGGGGGGTAAAAAGAAGATGTACAGTGCGAAGTGTATGGCGGGGGGTAAATAGAAGATGTAAAGTGCAGAGTGAATGGCGGTGGGGGGGATAAATAGAAGATGTACAGTGCGGAGTGTATGGCGGGGGTAAATAGAAGATGTACAGTGCGGAGTGTATGGCGGGGGGTAAATAGAAGATGTACAGTGCGTAGTGTATGGCGGGGGTATATAGAAGATGTACAGTGTGGAGTGAAGGGCGGGGGGTAAATAGAAGATGTACAGTGCGGAGTGAATGGCGGGGGGGGTAAATAGAAGATGTACAGTGTGGAGTGAATGGCGGGGGGTAAATAGAAGATGTACAGTGCAGAGTGTATGGCGGGGGGTAAATAGAAGATGTACAATGCAGAGTGAATGGCAGGGGGTAAATAGAATATGTACAGTGCGGAGTGTATGGCGGGGGGTAAATAGAAGATGTACAGTGCGGAGTGAATGGCAGGGGGTAAATAGAATATGTACAGTGCGGAGTGTATGGTGGGGGGTAAATAGAAGATGTACAGTGCGGAGTGTATGGCGGGGGGTAAATAGAAGATGTACAGTGCGGAGTGAATGGCGGGGGGGGGGGATAAATAGAAGATGTACAGTGCTGAGTGTATGGCGGGGGTAAATAGAAGATGTACAGTGCGGAGTGTATGGCGGGGGGTAAATAGAAGATGTACAGTGCGGAGTGAATGGCGGGGGGTAAATAGAAGATGTACAGTGCGGAGTGAATGGCGGGGGGTAAATAGAAGATGTACAGTGCGGAGTGAATGGCGGGGGGGTAAATAGAAGATGTACAGTGTGGAGTGAATGGCGGGGGGTAAATAGAAGATGTACAGTGCAGAGTGTATGGCGGGGGGTAAATAGAAGATGTACAGTGCAGAGTGAATGGCAGGGGGAAAATAGAATATGTACAGTGCGGAGTGTATGGCGGGGGGTAAATAGAAGATGTACAGTGCGGAGTGAATGGCAGGGGGTAAATAGAATATGTACAGTGCGGAGTGTATGGCGGGGGGTAAATAGAAGATGTACAGTGCGGAGTGTATGGCGGGGGGTAAATAGAAGATGTACAGTGCGGAGTGTATGGCGGGGGTAAATAGAAGATGTACAGTGCGGAGTGTATGGCGGGGGGTAAATAGAAGATGTACAGTGCGGAGTGAATGGCGGGGGGTAAATAGAAGATGTACAGTGCGGAGTGAATGGCGGGGGGTAAATAGAAGATGTACAGTGTGGAGTGAATGGCGGGGGGTACATAGAAGATGTACAGTGTGGAGTGAATGGCGGGGGGTAAATAGAATATATACAGTGCGGAGTGTATGGCGGGGGGTAAATAGAAGATGTACAGTGCAGAGTGAATAGCGGGGGGTAAATAGAAGATGTACAGTGCGGAGTGTATGGGGGGGGGGTAAATAGAAGATGTACAGTGCGGAGTGTATGGGGGGAGGTAAATAGAAGATGTACAGTGAGGAGTGTATGGCGGGGGGTAAATAGAAGATGTACAGTGTGGAGTGAATGGCGGGAGGTAAATAGAAGATGTACAGTGCGGAGTGAATGGTGGGGGGTAAATAGAAGATGTACAGTGTGGAGTGAATGCCGGGGGGGGGGTAAATAGAAGATGTACAGTGTGGAGTGAATGGCGGGGGGTAAATAGAAGATGTACAGTGCGGAGTGTATGGCGGGGGGTAAATAGAAGATGTACAGTGCGGAGTGTATGGCGGGGGGTAAATAGAAGATGTACAGTGCGGAGTGAATGGCGGGGGGTAAAATAGAAGATGTACAGTGAGGAGTGTATGGAGGGGGGTAAATAGAAGATGTACAGTGCGGAGTGAATGGCGGGGGGGTAAATAGAAGATTTACAGTGTGCAGTGAATGGCGGGGGGTAAATAGAAGATGTACAGTGCGGAGTGTATGGCGGGGGGTAAATAGAAGATGTACAGTGCGGAGTGTATGGCGGGGGGTAAATAGAAGATGTACAGTGCGGAGTGTATGGCGGGGGTATATAGAAGATGTACAGTGCGGAGTGAATGGCGGGGGGTAAATAGAAGATGTACAGTGCGGAGTGAATGGCGGGGGTGTAAATAGAAGATGTACAGTGTGGAGTGAATGGCGGGGGGTAAATAGAAGATGTACAGTGCGGAGTGTGTGGCGGGGGGTAAATAGAAGATGTACAGTGCGGAGTGTATGGCGGGGGTTAAATAGAAGATGTACAGTGAGGAGTGTATGGCGGGGGGTAAATAGAAGATGTACAGTGCGGAGTGTATGGCGGGGGGAAAATAGAAGATGTAAGGTGCGGAGTGAATGGCGGGGGGTAAATAGAAGATGTACAGTGCGGAGTGAATGGCGGGGGGAAAATAG
This sequence comes from Pelophylax lessonae, assembly GCF_965119305.1. Classification (NCBI taxonomy): domain Eukaryota; kingdom Metazoa; phylum Chordata; class Amphibia; order Anura; family Ranidae; genus Pelophylax; species Pelophylax lessonae. The sequence goes on along the minus strand of NC_138772.1, from coordinate 214,201,665 downwards.
AAGATGTACAGTGCGGAGTGTATGGCGGGGGGAAAATAGAAGATGTACAGTGCGGAGTGTATGGGGGGGGGGTAAATAGAAGATGTACAGTGTGGAGTGAATAGCGGGGGTAAATAAAAGATGTACAGTGAGGAGTGAATGGCGGGGGTGTAAATAGAAGATGTACAGTGTGGAGTGAATGGCGGGGGGTAAATAGAAGATGTACAGTGAGGAGTGTGTGGCGGGGGGTAAATAGAAGATGTACAGTGCGGAGTGTATGGCGGGGTTAAATAGAAGATGTACAGTGAGGAGTGTATGGCGGGGGGTAAATAGAAGATGTACAGTGCGGAGTGTATGGCGGGGGGAAAATAGAAGATGTACAGTGCGGAGTGTATGGGGGGGGGGGTAAATAGAAGATGTACAGTGTGGAGTGAATAGCGGGGGTAAATAGAAGATGTACAGTGAAGAGTGAATGGCAGGGGGTAAATAGAATATGTACAGTGCGGAGTGTATGGCGGGGGGTAAATAGAAGATGTACAGTGCGGAGTGATGGCCGGGGGTAAATGGAATATGTACAGTGCGGAGTGTATGGCGGGGGGTAAATAGAAGATGTACAGTGCGGAGTGTATGGCGGGGGGTAAATAGAAGATGTACAGTGCGGAGTGAATGGCGGGGGGGGGATAAATAGAAGATGTACAGTGCGGAGTGTATGGCGGGGGTAATAGAAGATGTACAGTGCGGAGTGTATGGCGGGGGGTAAATAGAAGATGTACAGTGCGGAGTGAATGGCGGGGGGGTAAATAGAAGATGTACAGTGTGGAAGTGAATGGCGGGGGGTAAATAGAAGATGTACAGTGTGGAGTGAATGGCGGGGGGGGGGGGGATAAATAGAAGATATACAGTGCGGAGTGTATGGCGGGGGGTAAATAGAAGATGTACAGTGCGGAGTGTATGGCGGGGGGGTAAATAGAAGATGTACAGGGCGGAGTGAATGGCGGGGGGTAAATAGAAGATGTACAGTGTGGAGTGAATGGCGGGGGGTAAATAGAAGATGTACAGTGTGGAGTGAATGGCGGGGGGTAAATAGAAGATGTACAGTGCAGAGTGTATGGCGGGGGGTAAATAGAAGATGTACAGTGCAGAGTGAATGGCAGGGGGTAAATAGATAATGTACAGTGCGGAGTGTATGGCGGGGGGTAAAAAGAAGATGTACAGTGCGGAGTGAATGGCAGGGGGTAAATAGAATACGTACAGTGCAGAGTGTATGGCGGGGGGTAAAAAGAAGATGTACAGTGCGAAGTGTATGGCGGGGGGTAAATAGAAGATGTAAAGTGCAGAGTGAATGGCGGTGGGGGGATAAATAGAAGATGTACAGTGCGGAGTGTATGGCGGGGGTAAATAGAAGATGTACAGTGCGGAGTGTATGGCGGGGGGTAAATAGAAGATGTACAGTGCGGAGTGAATGGCGGGGGGTAAATAGAAGATGTACAGTGTGGAGTGAATGGCGGGTGGTAAATAGAAGATGTACAGTGTGGAGTGAATGGCGGGGGGTACATAGAAGATGTACAGTGTGGAGTGAATGGCGGGGGGTAAATAGAATATATACAGTGCGGAGTGTATGGCGGGGGGTAAATAGAAGATGTACAGTGCAGAGAGAATAGCGGGGGGTAAATAGAAGATGTACAGTGCGGAGTGAATGACGGGGGGTAAATAGAAGTTGTACAGTGCGGAGTGTATGGCGGGGGGTAAATAGAAGTTGTACAGTGCGCAGTGTATGGCGGGGGGTAAATAGAAGATGTACAGTGAGGAGTGTATGGCGGGGGGTAAATAGAAGATGTACAGTGTGGAGTGAATGGCGGGAGGTAAATAGAAGATGTACAGTGCGGAGTGAATGGCGGGGGGTAAATAGAAGATGTACAGTGTGGAGTGAATGGCGGGGGGGGTAAATAGAAGATGTACAGTGTGGAGTGAATGGCGGGGGGTAAATAGAAGATGTACAGTGCGGAGTGTATGGCGGGGGTAAATAGAAGATGTACAGTGCGGAGTGTAAGGCGGGGGGTAAATAGAAGATGTACAGTGCGGAGTGAATGGCGGGGGGTAAATAGAAGATGTACAGTGAGGAGTGTATGGAGGGGGGGTAAATAGAAGATGTACAGTGCGGAGTGAATGGCGGGGGGTAAATAGAAGATTTACAGGGTGCACTGAATGGCGGGGGGTAAATAGAAGATGTACAGTGCGGAGTGTATGGCGGGGGGTAAATAGAAGATGTACAGTGCGGAGTGTATGGCGGGGGGTAAATAGAAGATGTACAGTGCGGAGTGTATGGCGGGGGTATATAGAAGATGTACAGTGCGGAGTGAATGGCGGGGGGTAAATAGAAGATGTACAGTGCGGAGTGAATGGCGGGGGTGTAAATAGAAGATGTACAGTGTGGAGTGAATGGCGGGGGGTAAATAGAAGATGTACAGTGCGGAGTGTATGGCTGGGGGTAAATAGAAGATGTACAGTGCGGAGTGTATGGCGGGGGGTAAATAGAAGATGTACAGTGCGGAGTGAATGGCGGGGGGAAAATAGAAGATGTACAGTGCGGAGTGTATGGCGGGGGGAAAATAGAAGATGTACAGTGCGGAGTGTATGGGGGGGGGTAAATAGAAGATGTACAGTGTGGAGTGAATAGCGGGGGTAAATAGAAGATGTACAGTGAGGAGTGAATGGCGGGGGGTAAATAGAAGATGTACAGTGTGGAGTGAATAGCGGGGGTAAATAGAAGATGTACAGTGAGGAGTGAATGGCGGGGGGTAAATAGAAGATGTACAGTGCGGAGTGTATGGCAGGGGGTAAATAGAATATGTACAGTGCGGAGTGTATGGCGGGGGGTAAAAAGAAGATGTACAGTGCGGAGTGAATGGCAGGGGGTAAATAGAATATGTACAGTGCAGAGTGTATGGCGGGGGGTAAATAGAAGATGTACAGTGCGGAGTGTATGGCGGGGGGTAAATAGAAGATGTACAGTGCAGAGTGAATGGCGGGGGGGGGGGGGATAAATAGAAGATGTACAGTGCGGAGTGTATGGCGGGGGTAAATAGAAGATGTACAGTGCGGAGTGTATGGCGGGGGGTAAATAGAAGATGTACAGTGCAAAGTGAATGGCGGGGGGTAAATAGAAGATGTACAGTGTGGAGTGAATGGCGGGGGGTAAATAGAAGATGTACAGTGTGGAGTGAATGGCGGGGGGTACATAGAAGATGTACAGTGTGGAGTGAATGGCGGGGGGTAAATAGAATATATACAGTGCGGAGTGTATGGCGGGGGGTAAATAGAAGATGTACAGTGCAGAGTGAATAGCGGGGGGTAAATAGAAGATGTACAGTGCGGAGTGTATGGGGGGGGTAAATAGAAGATGTACAGTGCGGAGTGTATGGGGGAGGTAAATAGAAGATGTACAGTGAGGAGTGTATGGCGGGGGGTAAATAGAAGATGTACAGTGTGGAGTGAATGGCGGGAGGTAAATAGAAGATGTACAGTGCGGAGTGAATGGCGGGGGGTAAATAGAAGATGTACAGTGTGGAGTGAATGGCGGGGGGGGGGTAAATAGAAGATGTACAGTGTGGAGTGAATGGCGGGGGGTAAATAGAAGATGTACAGTGCGGAGTGTATGGCGGGGGTAAATAGAAGATGTACAGTGCGGAGTGTAAGGCGGGGGGTAAATAGAAGATGTACAGTGCGGAGTGAATGGCGGGGGGTAAATAGAAGATGTACAGTGAGGAGTGTATGGAGGGGGGTAAATAGAAGATGTACAGTGCGGAGTGAATGGCGGGGGGTAAATAGAAGATTTACAGCGTGCACTGAATGGCGGGGGGTAAATAGAAGATGTACAGTGCGGAGTGTATGGCGGGGGGTAAATAGAAGATGTACAGTGCGGAGTGTATGGCGGGGGGTAAATAGAAGATGTACAGTGCGGAGTGTATGGCGGGGGTATATAGAAGATGTACAGTGCGGAGTGAATGGCGGGGGGTAAATAGAAGATGTACAGTGCGGAGTGAATGGCGGGGGTGTAAATAGAAGATGTACAGTGTGGAGTGAATGGCGGGGGGTAAATAGAAGATGTACTGTGCGGAGTGTATGGCGGGGGGTAAATAGAAGATGTACAGTGCGGAGTGTATGGCGGGGGGTAAATAGAAGATGTACAGTGCGGCGTGAATGGCGGGGGGAAAATAGAAGATGTACAGTGCGGAGTGTATGGCGGGGGGAAAATAGAAGATGTACAGTGCGGAGTGTATGGGGGGGGGTAAATAGAAGATGTACAGTGTGGAGTGAATAGCGCGGGTAAATAGAAGATGTACAGTGAGGAGTGAATGGCGGGGGGTAAATAGAAGATGAACAGTGCGGAGTGTATGGCGGGGGGTAAATAGAAGATGTACAGTGCGGAGTGTATGGCGGGGGGAAAATAGAAGATGTACAGTGCGGAGTGTATGGCGGGGGGAAAATAGAAGATGTACAGTGCGGAGTGTATGGGGGGGGGTAAATAGAAGATGTACAGTGTGGAGTGAATAGCGCGGGTAAATAGAAGATGTACAGTGAGGAGTGAATGGCGGGGGGTAAATAGAAGATGAACAGTGCGGAGTGTATGGCGGGGGGTAAATAGAAGATGTACAGTGCGGAGTGTATGGCGGGGGGGTAAATAGAAGATGTACAGTGCGGAGTGTATGGGGGGAGATAAATAGAAGATGTACAGTGCGGAGTGAATGGCGGGGGGTAAATAGAAGATGTACAGTGCAGAGTGAATGGCGGGGGGTAAATAGAAGATGTATAGTGCGGAGTGTATGGTTTGGGGTAAATAGAAGATGTACAGTGCGGAGTGTATGGCGGGGGGTAAATAGAAGATGTACAGTGCGGAGTGAATGGCGGGGGGTAAATAGAAGAACTACAGTGCGGAGTGTATGGTTTGGGGTAAATAGAAGATGTACAGTGCGGAGTGAATGGCGGGGGGGGGGGGTAAATAGAAGATGTACAGTGTGGAGTGAATGGCGGGGGGTAAATAGAAGATGTACAGTGCGGAGTGAATGGCGGGGGGTAAATAGAAGGTGTACAGTGCAGAGTGAATTGCGGGGGTAAATAGAAGATGTACAGTGCGGAGTGAATGGCGGGGGGTAAATAGAAGATGTACAGTGCGGAGTGTATGGCGGGGGGTAAATAGAAGATGTACAGTGCGGAGTGAATGGCGGGGGGGGGTAAATAGAAGATGTACAGTGCGGAGTGAATGGCGGGGGATAAATAGAAGATGTACAGTGTGGAGTGAATGGCGGGGGGTAAATAGAAGATGTACTGTGCGGAGTGTATGGCGGGGGGTAAATAGAAGATGTACAGTGCGGAGTGTATGGCGGGGGGTAAATAGAAGATGTACAGTGCGGCGTGAATGGCGGGGGGAAAATAGAAGATGTACAGTGCGGAGTGTATGGCGGGGGGAAAATAGAAGATGTACAGTGCGGAGTGTATGGGGGGGGGTAAATAGAAGATGTACAGTGTGGAGTGAATAGCGCGGGTAAATAGAAGATGTACAGTGAGGAGTGAATGGCGGGGGGTAAATAGAAGATGAACAGTGCGGAGTGTATGGCGGGGGGTAAATAGAAGATGTACAGTGCGGAGTGTATGGCGGGGGGAAAATAGAAGATGTACAGTGCGGAGTGTATGGCGGGGGGAAAATAGAAGATGTACAGTGCGGAGTGTATGGGGGGGGGTAAATAGAAGATGTACAGTGTGGAGTGAATAGCGCGGGTAAATAGAAGATGTACAGTGAGGAGTGAATGGCGGGGGGTAAATAGAAGATGAACAGTGCGGAGTGTATGGCGGGGGGTAAATAGAAGATGTACAGTGCGGAGTGTATGGCGGGGGGGTAAATAGAAGATGTACAGTGCGGAGTGTATGGGGGGAGATAAATAGAAGATGTACAGTGCGGAGTGAATGGCGGGGGGTAAATAGAAGATGTACAGTGCAGAGTGAATGGCGGGGGGTAAATAGAAGATGTATAGTGCGGAGTGTATGGTTTGGGGTAAATAGAAGATGTACAGTGCGGAGTGTATGGCGGGGGGTAAATAGAAGATGTACAGTGCGGAGTGAATGGCGGGGGGTAAATAGAAGAACTACAGTGCGGAGTGTATGGTTTGGGGTAAATAGAAGATGTACAGTGCGGAGTGAATGGCGGGGGGGGGGTAAATAGAAGATGTACAGTGTGGAGTGAATGGCGGGGGGTAAATAGAAGATGTACAGTGCGGAGTGAATGGCGGGGGGTAAATAGAAGGTGTACAGTGCAGAGTGAATTGCGGGGGTAAATAGAAGATGTACAGTGCGGAGTGAATGGCGGGGGGTAAATAGAAGATGTACAGTGCGGAGTGTATGGCGGGGGGTAAATAGAAGATGTACAGTGCGGAGTGAATGGCGGGGGGGGGTAAATAGAAGATGTACAGTGCGGAGTGAATGGCGGGGGATAAATAGAAGATGTACAGTGCGGAGTGTATGGCGGGGGGTAAATAGAAGATGTACAGTGCGGAGTGAATGGCGGGGGGTAAATAGAAGATGTACAGTGTGGAGTGAATGGCGGGGGGTAAATAGAAGATGTACAGTGCGGAGTGAATGACGGGGGGTAAATAGAAGTTGTACAGTGCGGAGTGTATGGCGGGGGGTAAATAGAAGTTGTACAGTGCGCAGTGTATGGCGGGGGGTAAATAGAAGATGTACAGTGCGGAGTGAATGGCGGGTGGTAAATAGAAGATGTACAGTGCGGAGTGAATGGCGGGGGGTAAATAGAAGATGTACAGTGCAGAGTGTATGGTGGGGGGTAAATAGAAGATGTACAGTGCGGAGTGAATGGCGGAGGGTAAATAGAAGATGTACAGTGCGGAGTGAATGGCGGGGGGGGGGGGTAAATAGAAGATGTACAGTGCGGAGTGAATGGCGGGGGGTAAATAGAAGATGTACAGTGAGGAGTGTATGGCGGGGGGGTAAATAAAAGATGTACAGTGCGGAGTGTATGGTGGGGGGTAAATAGAAGATATACAGTGCAGAGTGAATGGCAGGGGGTAAATAGAATATGTACAGTGCGGAGTGTATGGCGGGGGGTAAATAGAAGATGTACAGTGAGGAGTGTATGGCGGGGGGTAAATAGAAGATGTACAGTGCGGAGTGAATGACGGGGGGTAAATAGAAGTTGTACAGTGCGGAGTGTATGGCGGGGGGTAAATAGAAGTTGTACAGTGCACAGTGTATGGCGGGGGGTAAATAGAAGATGTACAGTGCGGAGTGAATGGCGGGGGGTAAATAGAAGATGTACAGTGCGGAGTGAATGGCGGGGGGTAAATAGAAGATGTACAGTGCGGAGTGAATGGCAGGGGGTAAATAGAAGATGTACAGTGCGGAGTGAATGGCGGGGGGTAAATAGAAGATGTACAGTGCGGAGTGAATGGCGGAGGGTAAATAGAAGATGTACAGTGCGGAGTGTATGGCGGGGGGTAAATAGAAGATGTACAGTGTGGAGTGTATGGCGGGGGGTAAATAGAAGATGTACAGTGCGGAGTGTATGGAGGGGGGTAAATAGAAGATGTACAGTGCGGAGTGCATGGCGGGGGGTAAATAGAAGATGTACAGTGCGGAGTGTATGGCGGGGGGTAAATAAAAGATGTACAGTGAGGAGTGTATGGCGGGGGGTAAATAGAAGATGTACAGTGCGGAGTGAATGGCCGGGGGTAAATAGAAGATGTACAGTGCGGAGTGAATGGCGGGGGTTAAATAGAAGATGTACAGTGCGGAGTGAATGGCGGGGGGGGGTGGTAAATAGAAAATGTACAGTGCAGAGTGAATGGCGGGGGGTAAATAGAAGATGTACAGTGCGGAGTGAATGGCGGGGGGTAAATAGAAGATGTACAGTGAGGAGTGTATGGCGGGGGGTAAATAGAAGATGTACAGTGCGGAGTGTATGGTGGGGGGTAAATAGAAGATGTACACTGCAGAGTGAATGGCAGGGGTTAAATAGAATATGTACAGTCAGGAGTGTATGGCGGGGGGTAAAGAGAAGATGTACAGTGAGGAGTGAATGGCGGGGGGTAAATAGAAGATGTACAGTGCGGAGTGTATGGCGGGAGGTAAATAGAAGATGTACTGTGCGGAGTGTATGGCGGGGGGTAAATAGAAGATGTACAGTGCGGAGTGAATGGCGGGGGGTAAATAGAAGATGTACAGTGTGGAGTGAATGGCGGGGGGTAAATAGAAGATGTACAGTGAGGAGTGTATGGCGGGTGGTAAATAGAAGATGTACAGTGCGGAGTGTATGGCGGGGGGTAAATAGAAGATGTACAGTGCGGAGTGTATGGCGGGGGGTAAATAGAAGATGTACAGTGCGGAGTGAATGGCGGGGGGTAAATAGAAGATGTATAGTGCGGAGTGTATGGCGGGTGGTAAATAGAAGATGTACAGTGCGGAGTGTATGGGGAGGGGGGTAAATAGAAGATGTACAGTGTGGAGTGTATGGCGGGGGGAAAATAGAAGATGTACAGTGCGGAGTGTATGGCGGGGGGTAAATAGAAGATGTACTGTGCGGAGTGTATGGCGGGGGGGGGTAAATAGAAGATGTACAGTGCGGAGTGAATGGCGGGGGGTAAATAGAAGATGTACAGTGTGGAGTGTATGGCGGGGGGTAAATAGAAGATGTACAGTGCGGAGTGTATGGCGGGGGGTAAATAAAAGATGTACAGTGTGGAGTGTATGGCGGGGGGTAAATAGAAGATGTACAGTGCGGAGTGAATGGCGGGGGGTAAATAGAAGATGTACAGTGAGGAGTGTATGGCGGGGGGTAAAAATAAGATGTACAGTGAGGAGTGTATGGCGGGGGGTAAATAGAAGATGTACAGTGTGGAGTGAATGGCGGGGGGTAAATAGAAGATGTACAGTGTGGAGTGAATGGCGGGGGGTACATAGAAGATGTACAGTGCGGAGTGAATGGCGGGGGGGAAATAGAATATATACAGTGCGGAGTGTATGGCGGGGGGTAAATAGAAGATGTACAGTGCAGAGTGAATAGCGCGGGGTAAATAGAAGATGTACAGTGCGGAGTGTATGGGGGGGGGGGGGTAAATAGAAGATGTACAGTGCGGAGTGAATGGCGGGGGGTAAATAGAAGATGTACAGTGCGGAGTGAATGGCGGGGGTAAATAGAAGATGTACAGTGCGGAGTGAATGGTGGGGGGTAAATAGAAGATGTAAAGTGCGGAGTGAATGGCGGGGGTGTAAATAGAAGATGTACAGTGTGGAGTGAATGGCGGGGGGTAAATAGAAGATGTACAGTGCGGAGTGTGTGGCGGGGGGTAAATAGAAGATGTACAGTGCGGAGTGTATGGCGGGGGTTAAATAGAAGATGTACAGTGCGGAGTGTATGGCGGGGGGAAAATAGAAGATGTACAGTGCGGAGTGAATGGCGGGGGGTAAATAGAAGATGTATAGTGCGGAGTGTATGGCGGGTGGTAAATAGAAGATGTACAGTGCGGAGTGTATGGGGAGGGGGGTAAATAGAAGATGTACAGTGTGGAGTGTATGGCGGGGGGAAAATAGAAGATGTACAGTGCGGAGTGTATGGCGGGGGGTAAATAGAAGATGTACTGTGCGGAGTGTATGGCGGGGGGGGTAAATAGAAGATGTACAGTGCGGAGTGAATGGCGGGGGGTAAATAGAAGATGTACAGTGTGGAGTGAATGGCGGGGGGTAAATAGAAGATGTACAGTGCGGAGTGAATGGCAGGGGGTAAATAGAAGATGTACAGTGGGGAGTGTATGGCGGGGAGTAAATAGAAGATGTACAGTGCGGAGTGAATGGCGGGGGGTAAATAGAAGATGTACAGTGCGGAGTGAATGGTGGGGGGTAAATAGAAGATGTACAGTGCGGAGTGTATGGCGGGGGGTAAATAGAAGATGTACAGTGCGGAGTGAATGGCGGGGGGTAAATAGAAGATGTATAGTGCGGAGTGTATGGCGGGTGGTAAATAGAAGATGTACAGTGCGGAGTGTATGGGGAGGGGGGTAAATAGAAGATGTACAGTGCGGAGTGTATGGCGGGGGGTAAATAGAAGATGTACAGTGCGGAGTGTATGGCGGGGGGTAAATAAAAGATGTACAGTGTGGAGTGTATGGCGGGGGGTAAATAGAAGATGTACAGTGCGGAGTGAATGGCGGGGGGTAAATAGAAGATGTACAGTGCGGAGTGAATGGTGGGGGGTAAATAGAAGATGTACAGTGCGGAGTGTATGGCGGGGGGTAAATAGAAGATGTACAGTGCGGAGTGAATGGCGGGGGGTAAATAGAAGATGTATAGTGCGGAGTGTATGGCGGGTGGTAAATAGAAGATGTACAGTGCGGAGTGTATGGGGAGGGGGGTAAATAGAAGATGTACAGTGCGGAGTGTATGGCGGGGGGTAAATAGAAGATGTACAGTGCGGAGTGTATGGCGGGGGGTAAATAAAAGATGTACAGTGTGGAGTGTATGGCGGGGGGTAAATAGAAGATGTACAGTGCGGAGTGAATGGCGGGGGGTAAATAGAAGATGTACAGTGAGGAGTGTATGGCGGGGGGTAAATATAAGATGTACAGTGAGGAGTGTATGGCGGGGGGTAAATAGAAGATGTACAGTGTGGAGTGAATGGCGGGGGGTAAATAGAAGATGTACAGTGTGGAGTGAATGGCGGGGGGTACATAGAAGATGTACAGTGCGGAGTGAATGGCGGGGGGGAAATAGAATATATACAGTGCGGAGTGTATGGCGGGGGGTAAATAGAAGATGTACAGTGCAGAGTGAATAGCGGGGGGTAAATAGAAGATGTACAGTGCGGAGTGTATGGGGGGGGGGGGTAAATAGAAGATGTACAGTGCGGAGTGAATGGCGGGGGGTAAATAGAAGATGTACAGTGCGGAGTGTATGGCGGGGGTAAATAGAAGATGTACAGTGCGGAGTGAATGGTGGGGGGTAAATAGAAGATGTACAGTGCGGAGTGTATGGCAGGGGGTAAATAGAAGATGTACAGTGCGGAGTGTATGGCGGGGGTAAATAGAAGATGTACAGTGCGGAGTGAATGGCGGGGGGTAAATAGAAGATGTACAGTGCGGAGTGTATGGGGGAAGGTAAATAGAAGATGTACAGTGAGGAGTGTATGGCGGGGGGTAAATAGAAGATGTACAGTGTGGAGTGAATGGCGGGAGGTAAATAGAAGATGTACAGTGCGGAGTGAATGGCGGGGGGTAAATAGAAGATGTACAGTGTGGAGTGAATGGCGGGGGGGTAAATAGAAGATGTACAGTGTGGAGTGAATGGCGGGGGGTAAATAGAAGATGTACAGTGCGGAGTGTATGGCGGGGGGTAAATAGAAGATGTACAGTGCGGAGTGTATGGCGGGGGGTAAATAGAAGATGTACAGTGCGGAGAGATTAGCGGGGGGTAAATAGAAGATGTACAGTGAGGAGTGTATGGAGGGGGGTAAATAGAAGATGTACAGTGCGGAGTGAATGGCGGGGGGGAAAATAGAAGATTTACAGTGTGCAGTGAATGGCGGGGGGTAAATAGAAGATGTACAGTGCGGAGTGTATGGCGGGGGGTAAATAGAAGATGTACAGTGCGGAGTGTATGGCGGCGGGTAAATAGAAGATGTACAGTGCGGAGTGTATGGCGGGGGTATATAGAAGATGTACAGTGCGGAGTGAATGGCGGGGGGTAAATAGAAGATGTAAAGTGCGGAGTGAATGGCGGGGGTATAAATAGAAGATGTACAGTGTGGAGTGAATGGCGGGGGGTAAATAGAAGATGTACAGTGCGGAGTGTGTGGCGGGGGGTAAATAGAAGATGTACAGTGCGGAGTGTATGGCGGGGGTTAAATAGAAGATGTACAGTGAGGAGTGTATGGCGGGGGGTAAATAGAAGATGTACAGTGCGGAGTGTATGGCGGGGGGAAAATAGAAGATTTACAGTGCGGAGTGAATGGCGGGGGGTAAATAGAAGATGTACAGTGCAGAGTGAATGGCGGGGGGTAAATAGAAGATGTACAGTGCGGAGTGTATGGCGGGGGGAAAATAGAAGATGTACAGTGCGGAGTGTATGGGGGGGGTAAATAGAAGATGTACAGTGTGGAGTGAATAGCGGGGGTAAATAGAAGATGTACAGTGAGGAGTGAATGGCGGGGGGTAAATAGAAGATGTACAGTGCGGAGTGTATGGCGGGGGGTAAATAGAAGATGTACAGTGCGGAGTGTATGGCGGGGGGTAAATAGAAGATGTACAGTGCGGAGTGTATGGGGGGGGGTAAATAGAAGATGTACAGTGCGGAGTGAATGGCGGGGGTTAAATAGAAGATGTACAGTGCGGAGTGAATGGCGGGGGTTAAATAGAAGATGTACAGTGCGGAGTGAATGGCGGGGGGGGGGCTGGTAAATAGAAAATGTACAGTGCAGATTGAATCGCGGGGGGTAAATAGAAGATGTACAGTGCGGAGTGAATGGCGGGGGGTAAATAGAAGATGTACTGTGCGGAGTGAATGGCGGGGGGTAAATAGAAGTTGTACAGTGCGGAGTGTATGGCGGGGGGTAAATAGAAGATGTACAGTGCGGAGTGAATGGCGGGGGGTAAATAGAAGATGTACAGTGCGGAGTGAATGGCGGGGGGTAAATAGAAGATGTACAGTGTGGAGTGAATGGCGGGGGGTACATAGAAGATGTACAGTGCGGAGTGAATGGCGGGGGGGAAATAGAATATATACAGTGCGGAGTGTATGGCGGGGGGTAAATAGAAGATGTACAGTGCAGAGTGAATAGCGGGGGGTAAATAGAAGATGTACAGTGCGGAGTGTATGGGGGGGGGGTAAATAGAAGATGTACAGTGCGGAGTGTATGGGGAGGGGGGTAAATAGAAGATGCACAGTGCGGAGTGAATGGCGGGGGGTAAATAGAAGATGTACAGTGCGGAGTGTATGGCGGGGGTAAATAGAAGATGTACAGTGCGGAGTGAATGGCGGGGGGTAAATAGAAGATGTACAGTGCGGAGTGTATGGGGGGAGGTAAATAGAAGATGTACAGTGAGGAGTGTATGGCGGAGGGTAAATAGAAGATGTACAGTGTGGAGTGAATGGCGGGAGGTAAATAGAAGATGTACAGTGCGGAGTGAATGGCGGGGGGTAAATAGAAGATGTACAGTGTGGAGTGAATGGCGGGGGGGGGTAAATAGAAGATGTACAGTGTGGAGTGAATGGCGGGGGGTAAATAGAAGATGTACAGTGCGGAGTGTATGGCGGGGGGTAAATAGAAGATGTACAGTGCGGAGTGTATGGCGGGGGGTAAATAGAAGATGTACAGTGCGGAGAGATTAGCGGGGGGTAAATAGAAGATGTACAGTGAGGAGTGTATGGAGGGGGGTAAATAGAAGATGTACAGTGCGGAGTGAATGGCGGGGGGGAAATAGAAGATTTACAGTGTGCAGTGAATGGCGGGGGGTAAATAGAAGATGTACAGTGCGGAGTGTATGGCGGGGGGTAAATAGAAGATGTACAGTGCGGAGTGTATGGCGGGGGGTAAATAGAAGATGTACAGTGCGGAGTGTATGGCGGGGGTATATAGAAGATGTACAGTGCAGAGTGAATGGCGGGGGGTAAATAGAAGATGTAAAGTGCAGAGTGAATGGCGGGGGTGTAAATAGAAGATGTAAAGTGTGGAGTGAATGGCGGGGGGTAAATAGAAGATGTACAGTGCGGAGTGTGTGGCGGGGGGTAAATAGAAGATGTACAGTGCGGAGTGTATGGCGGGGGTTAAATAGAAGATGTACAGTGAGGAGTGTATGGTGGGGGGTAAATAGAAGATGTACAGTGCGGAGTGTATGGCGGGGGGTAAATAGAAGATGTACAGTGCGGAGTGTATGGCGGGGGGTAAATAGAAGATGTACAGTGCGGAGTGAATGGCGGGGGGTAAATAGAAGATGTATAGTGCGGAGTGTATGGCGGGTGGTAAATAGAAGATGTACAGTGCGGAGTGTATGGGGAGGGGGGTAAATAGAAGATGTACAGTGTGGAGTGTATGGCGGGGGGAAAATAGAAGATGTACAGTGCGTAGTGTATGGCGGGGGGTAAATAGAAGATGTACAGTGCGGAGTGAATGGCGGGGGGTAAATAGAAGATGTACAGTGTGGAGTGAATGGCGGGGGGTAAATAGAAGATGTACAGTGCGGAGTGAATGGCAGGGGGTAAATAGAAGATGTACAGTGGGGAGTGTATGGCGGGGAGTAAATAGAAGATGTACAGTGCGGAGTGAATGGCGGGGGGTAAATAGAAGATGTACAGTGCGGAGTGAATGGTGGGGGGTAAATAGAAGATGTACAGTGCGGAGTGTATGGCAGGGGGTAAATAGAAGATGTACAGTGCGGAGTGTATGGCGGGGGGTAAATAGAAGATGTACAGTGCGGAGTGTATGGCGGGGGGTAAATAGAAGATGTACAGTGCGGAGTGTATGGCGGGGGTATATAGAAGATGTACAGTGCGGAGTGAATGGCGGGGGGTAAATAGAAGATGTAAAGTGCGGAGTGAATGGCGGGGGTGTAAATAGAAGATGTACAGTGTGGAGTGAATGGCGGGGGGGGGTAAATAGAAGATGTACAGTGTGGAGTGAATGGCGGGGGGTAAATAGAAGATGTACAGTGCGGAGTGTATGGCGGGGGGTAAATAGAAGATGTACAGTGCGGAGTGTATGGCGGGGGGTAAATAGAAGATGTACAGTGCGGAGAGATTAGCGGGGGGTAAATAGAAGATGTACAGTGAGGAGTGTATGGAGGGGGGTAAATAGAAGATGTACAGTGCGGAGTGAATGGCGGGGGGGAAAATAGAAGATTTACAGTGTGCAGTGAATGGCGGGGGGTAAATAGAAGATGTACAGTGCGGAGTGTATGGCGGGGGGTAAATAGAAGATGTACAGTGCGGAGTGTATGGCGGGGGGTAAATAGAAGATGTACAGTGCGGAGTGTATGGCGGGGGTATATAGAAGATGTACAGTGCAGAGTGAATGGCGGGGGGGTAAATAGAAGATGTAAAGTGCAGAGTGAATGGCGGGGGTGTAAATAGAAGATGTAAAGTGTGGAGTGAATGGCGGGGGGTAAATAGAAGATGTACAGTGCGGAGTGTGTGGCGGGGGGTAAATAGAAGATGTACAGTGCGGAGTGTATGGCGGGGGTTAAATAGAAGATGTACAGTGAGGAGTGTATGGTGGGGGGTAAATAGAAGATGTACAGTGCGGAGTGTATGGCGGGGGGTAAATAGAAGATGTACAGTGCGGAGTGTATGGCGGGGGGTAAATAGAAGATGTACAGTGCGGAGTGAATGGCGGGGGGTAAATAGAAGATGTATAGTGCGGAGTGTATGGCGGGTGGTAAATAGAAGATGTACAGTGCGGAGTGTATGGGGAGGGGGGTAAATAGAAGATGTACAGTGTGGAGTGTATGGCGGGGGGAAAATAGAAGATGTACAGTGCGTAGTGTATGGCGGGGGGTAAATAGAAGATGTACTGTGCGGAGTGTATGGCGGGGGGGGTAAATAGAAGATGTACAGTGCGGAGTGAATGGCGGGGGGTAAATAGAAGATGTACAGTGCGGAGTGTATGGCGGGGGGTAAATAGAAGATGTACAGTGCGGAGTGTATGGGGGGGGGGTAAATAGAAGATGTACAGTGCGGAGTGAATGGCGGGGGTTAAATAGAAGATGTACAGTGCGGAGTGAATGGCGGGGGTTAAATAGAAGATGTACAGTGCGGAGTGAATGGCGGGGGGGGGCTGGTAAATAGAAAATGTACAGTGCAGATTGAATGGCGGGGGGTAAATAGAAGATGTACAGTGCGGAGTGAATGGCGGGGGGTAAATAGAAGATGTACTGTGCGGAGTGAATGGCGGGGGGTAAACAGAAGTTGTACATTGCGGAGTGTATGGCGGGGGGTAAATAGAAGATGTACAGTGCGGAGTGAATGGCGGGGGGTAAATAGAAGATGTACAGTGCGGAGTGAATGGCGGGGGGTAAATAGAAGATGTACAGTGTGGAGTGAATGGCGGGGGGTACATAGAAGATGTACAGTGCGGAGTGAATGGCGGGGGGGAAATAGAATATATACAGTGCGGAGTGTATGGCGGGGGGTAAATAGAAGATGTACAGTGCAGAGTGAATAGCGGGGGGTAAATAGAAGATGTACAGTGCGGAGTGTATGGGGGGGGGGGTAAATAGAAGATGTACAGTGCGGAGTGTATGGGGAGGGGGGTAAATAGAAGATGCACAGTGCGGAGTGAATGGCGGGGGGTAAATAGAAGATGTACAGTGCGGAGTGTATGGCGGGGGTAAATAGAAGATGTACAGTGCGGAGTGAATGGCGGGGGGTAAATAGAAGATGTACAGTGCGGAGTGTATGGGGGGAGGTAAATAGAAGATGTACAGTGAGGAGTGTATGGCGGAGGGTAAATAGAAGATGTACAGTGTGGAGTGAATGGCGGGAGGTAAATAGAAGATGTACAGTGCGGAGTGAATGGCGGGGGGTAAATAGAAGATGTACAGTGTGGAGTGAATGGCGGGGGGGGGGGTAAATAGAAGATGTACAGTGTGGAGTGAATGGCGGGGGGTAAATAGAAGATGTACAGTGCGGAGTGTATGGCGGGGGGTAAATAGAAGATGTACAGTGCGGAGTGTATGGCGGGGGGTAAATAGAAGATGTACAGTGCGGAGAGATTAGCGGGGGGTAAATAGAAGATGTACAGTGAGGAGTGTATGGAGGGGGGTAAATAGAAGATGTACAGTGCGGAGTGAATGGCGGGGGGGAAAATAGAAGATTTACAGTGTGCAGTGAATGGCGGGGGGTAAATAGAAGATGTACAGTGCGGAGTTTATGGCGGGGGGTAAATAGAAGATGTACAGTGCGGAGTGTATGGCGGGGGGTAAATAGAAGATGTACAGTGCGGAGTGTATGGCGGGGGTATATAGAAGATGTACAGTGCAGAGTGAATGGCGGGGGGTAAATAGAAGATGTAAAGTGCAGAGTGAATGGCGGGGGTGTAAATAGAAGATGTAAAGTGTGGAGTGAATGGCGGGGGGTAAATAGAAGATGTACAGTGCGGAGTGTGTGGCGGGGGGTAAATAGAAGATGTACAGTGCGGAGTGTATGGCGGGGGTTAAATAGAAGATGTACAGTGAGGAGTGTATGGTGGGGGGTAAATAGAAGATGTACAGTGCGGAGTGTATGGCGGGGGGTAAATAGAAGATGTACAGTGCGGAGTGTATGGCGGGGGGTAAATAGAAGATGTACAGTGCGGAGTGAATGGCGGGGGGTAAATAGAAGATGTATAGTGCGGAGTGTATGGCGGGTGGTAAATAGAAGATGTACAGTGCGGAGTGTATGGGGAGGGGGGGTAAATAGAAGATGTACAGTGTGGAGTGTATGGGGAGGGGGGGTAAATAGAAGATGTACAGTGTGGAGTGTATGGCGGGGGGAAATAGAAGATGTACAGTGCGTAGTGTATGGCGGGGGGTAAATAGAAGATGTACTGTGCGGAGTGTATGGGGAGGGGGGGTAAATAGAAGATGTACAGTGTGGAGTGTATGGCGGGGGGAAATAGAAGATGTACAGTGCGTAGTGTATGGCGGGGGGTAAATAGAAGATGTACTGTGCGGAGTGTATGGCGGGGGGGGTAAATAGAAGATGTACAGTGCGGAGTGAATGGCGGGGGGTAAATAGAAGATGTACAGTGTGGAGTGAATGGCGGGGGGTAAATAGAAGATGTACAGTGCGGAGTGAATGGCAGGGGGTAAATAGAAGATGTACAGTGGGGAGTGTATGGCGGGGAGTAAATAGAAGATGTACAGTGCGGAGTGAATGGCGGGGGGTAAATAGAAGATGTACAGTGCGGAGTGAATGGTGGGGGGTAAATAGAAGATGTACAGTGCGGAGTGTATGGCAGGGGGTAAATAGAAGATGTACAGTGCGGAGTGTATGGCGGGGGGTAAATAGAAGATGTACAGTGCGGAGTGAATGGCGGGGGGTAAATAGAAGATGTATAGTGCGGAGTGTATGGCGGGTGGTAAATAGAAGATGTACAGTGCGGAGTGTATGGGGAGGGGGGTAAATAGAAGATGTACAGTGCGGAGTGTATGGCGGGGGGTAAATAGAAGATGTACAGTGCGGAGTGTATGGCGGGGGGTAAATAAAAGATGTACAGTGTGGAGTGTATGGCGGGGGGTAAATAGAAGATGTACAGTGCGGAGTGAATGGCGGGGGGTAAATAGAAGATGTACAGTGAGGAGTGTATGGCGGGGGGTAAATATAAGATGTACAGTGAGGAGTGAATGGCGGGGGTTAAATAGGAGATGTACAGTGCGGAGTGAATGGCGGGGGTTAAATAGAAGATGTACAATGCGGAGTGAATGGCGGGGGGGGTGGTAAATAGAAAATGTACAGTGCAGATTGAATGGCGGGGGGTAAATAGAAGATGTACAGTGCGGAGTGAATGGCGGGGGGTAAATAGAAGATGTACAGTGCGGAGTGTATGGCGGGGGGTAAATAGAAGATGTACAGTGCGGAGTGAATGGCGGGGGGTAAATAGAAGTTGTACAGTGCGGAGTGTATGGCGGGGGGTAAATAGAAGATGTACAGTGCGGAGTGAATGGCGGGGGGTAAATAGAAGATGTACAGTGCGGAGGGAATGGCGGGGGGTAAATAGAAGATGTACAGTGTGGAGTGAATGGCGGGGGGTACATAGAAGATGTACAGTGCGGAGTGAATGGCGGGGGGGAAATAGAATATATACAGTGCGGAGTGTATGGCGGGGGGTAAATAGAAGATGTACAGTGCAGAGTGAATAGCGGGGGGTAAATAGAAGATGTACAGTGCGGAGTGTATGGGGGGGGGGGTAAATAGAAGATGTACAGTGCGGAGTGTATGGGGAGGGGGGTAAATAGAAGATGTACAGTGTGGAGTGAATGGCGGGAGGTAAATAGAAGATGTACAGTGCGGAGTGAATGGCGGGGGGTAAATAGAAGATGTACAGTGTGGAGTGAATGGCGGGGGGGTGTAAATAGAAGATGTACAGTGTGGAGTGAATGGCGGGGGGTAAATAGAAGATGTACAGTGCGGAGTGTATGGCGGGGGGTAAATAGAAGATGTACAGTGCGGAGTGTATGGCGGGGGGTAAATAGAAGATGTACAGTGCGGAGAGATTAGTGGGGGGTAAATAGAAGATGTACAGTGAGGAGTGTATGGAGGGGGGTAAATAGAAGATGTACAGTGCGGAGTGAATGGCGGGGGGGAAAATAGAAGATTTACAGTGTGCAGTGAATGGCGGGGGGTAAATAGAAGATGTACAGTGCGGAGTGTATGGCGGGGGGTAAATAGAAGATGTACAGTGCGGAGTGTATGGCGGGGGGTAAATAGAAGATGTACAGTGCGGAGTGTATGGCGGGGGTATATAGAAGATGTACAGTGCAGAGTGAATGGCGGGGGGTAAATAGAAGATGTAAAGTGCGGAGTGAATAGCGGGGGTGTAAATAGAAGATGTACAGTGTGGAGTGTATGGCGGGGGGTAAATAGAAGATGTACAGTGCGGAGTGAATGGCGGGGGGTAAATAGAAGATGTACAGTGCGGAGTGAATGGCGGGGGGTAAATAGAAGATGTACAGTGTGGAGTGAATGGCGGGGGGTAAATAGAAGATGTACAGTGCGGAGTGAATGACGGGGGGTAAATAGAAGTTGTACAGTGCGGAGTGTATGGCGGGGGGTAAATAGAAGTTGTACAGTGCGCAGTGTATGGCGGGGGGTAAATAGAAGATGTACAGTGCAGAGTGTATGGTGGGGGGTAAATAGAAGATGTACAGTGCGGAGTGAATGGCGGAGGGTAAATAGAAGATGTACAGTGCGGAGTGAATGGCGGGGGGGGGTAAATAGAAGATGTACAGTGCGGAGTGTATGGCGGGGGGTAAATAGAAGATGTACAGTGCGGAGTGAATGGCGGGGGGTAAATAGAAGTTGTACAGTGCGGAGTGTATGGCGGGGGGTAAATAGAAGATGTACAGTGCGGAGTGAATGGCGGGGGGTAAATAGAAGATGTACAGTGCGGAGTGAATGGCGGGGGGTAAATAGAAGATGTACAGTGTGGAGTGAATGGCGGGGGGTAAATAGAAGATGTACAGTGCGGAGTGAATGACGGGGGGTAAATAGAAGTTGTACAGTGCGAAGTGTATGGCGGGGGGTAAATAGAAGTTGTACAGTGCGCAGTGTATGGCGGGGGGTAAATAGAAGATGTACAGTGCGGAGTGAATGGCGGGTGGTAAATAGAAGATGTACAGTGCGGAGTGAATGGCGGGGGGTAAATAGAAGATGTACAGTGCAGAGTGTATGGTGGGGGGTAAATAGAAGATGTACAGTGCGGAGTGAATGGCGGAGGGTAAATAGAAGATGTACAGTGCGAAGTGAATGGCGGGGGGGGGGTAAATAGAAGATGTACAGTGCGGAGTGAATGGCGGGGGGTAAATAGAAGATGTACAGTGCGGAGTGTATGGCGGGGGGTAAATAAAAAATGTACAGTGAGGAGTGTATGGCAGGGGGTAAATAGAAGATGTACAGTGCGGAGTGAATGGCGGGGGGTAAATAGAAGAAGTACAGTGAGGAGTGTATGGCGGGGGGTAAATAGAAGATGTACAGTGAGGAGTGTATGGCGGGGGGTAAATAGAAGATGTACAGTGCGGAGTGAATGGCGGGGGGTAAATAGAAGATGTACAGTGCGGAGTGAATGGCGGGGGGGGGGGGGTAAATAGAAGATGTACAGTGCGGAGTGATTGGCGGGGGGGGGGGTAAATAGAAGATGTACAGTGCGGAGTGAATGGCGGGGGTGTAAATAGAAGATGTACAGTGTGGAGTGAATGGCGGGGGGTAAATAGAAGATGTACAGTGCGGAGTGTGTGGCGGGGGGTAAATAGAAGATGTACAGTGCGGAGTGTATGGCGGGGGTTAAATAGAAGATGTACAGTCAGGAGTGTATGGCGGGGGGTAAATAGAAGATGTACAGTGCGGAGTGTATGGTGGGGGGAAAATAGAAGATTTACAGTGCGGAGTGAATGGCGGGGGGTAAATAGAAGATGTACAGTGCAGAGTGAATGGCGGGGGGTAAATAGAAGATGTACAGTGCGGAGTGTATGGCGGGGGGAAAATAGAAGATGTACAGTGCGGAGTGTATGGGGGGGGGGTAAATAGAAGATGTACAGTGTGGAGTGAATAGCGGGGGTAAATAGAAGATGTACAGTGAGGAGTGAATGGCGGGGGGTAAATAGAAGATTTACAGTGCGGAGTGTATGGCGGGGGGTAAATAGAAGATGTACAGTGCGGAGTGTATATCGGGGGGTATATAGAAGATGTACAGTGCGGAGTGTATGGGGGGGGGGGTAAATAGAAGATGTACAGTGTGGAGTGAATGGCGGGGGGGTAAATAGAAGATGTACAGTGCGGAGTGAATGGCGGGGGTTAAATAGAAGATGTACAGTGTGGAGTGAATGGCGGGGGTTAAATAGAAGATGTACAGTGCGGAGTGAATGGCGGGGGGGGTGGTAAATAGAAAATGTACAGTGCAGAGTGAATGGCGGGGGGTAAATAGAAGATGTACAGTGCGGAGTGAATGGCGGGGGGTAAATAGAAGATGTACAGTGCGGAGTGTATAGCGGGGGGTAAATAGAAGATGTACAGTGCGGAGTGAATGGCGGGGGGTAAATAGAAGTTGTACAGTGCGGAGTGTATGGCGGGGGGTAAATAGAAGATGTACAGTGCGGAGTGAATGGCGGGGGGTAAATAGAAGATGTACAGTGTGGAGTGAATGGCGGGGGGTAAATAGAAGATGTACAGTGCGGAGTGAATGACGGGGGGTAAATAGAAGTTGTACAGTGCGGAGTGTATGGCGGGGGGTAAATAGAAGTTGTACAGTGCGCAGTGTATGGCGGGGGGTAAATAGAAGATGTACAGTGCGGAGTGAATGGCGGGGGGTAAATAGAAGATGTACAGTGCAGAGTGTATGGTGGGGGGTAAATAGAAGATGTACAGTGCGGAGTGAATGGCGGAGGGTAAATAGAAGATGTACAGTGCGGAGTGAATGGCGGGGGGGGGGGTAAATAGAAGATGTACAGTGCGGAGTGAATGGCGGGGGGTAAATAGAAGATGTACAGTGAGGAGTGTATGGCGGGGGGTAAATAGAAGATGTACAGTGCGGAGTGTATGGTGGGGGGTAAATAGAAGATATACAGTGCAGAGTGAATGGCAGGGGGTAAATAGAATATGTACAGTGCGGAGTGTATGGCGGGGGGTAAATAGAAGATGTACAGTGAGGAGTGTATGGCGGGGGGTAAATAGAAGATGTACAGTGCGGAGTGAATGACGGGGGGTAAATAGAAGTTGTACAGTGCGGAGTGTATGGCGGGGGGTAAATAGAAGTTGTACAGTGCGCAGTGTATGGCGGGGGGTAAATAGAAGATGTACAGTGCGGAGTGAATGGCGGGGGGTAAATAGAAGATGTACAGTGCGGAGTGAATGGCGGGGGGTAAATAGAAGATGTACAGTGCGGAGTGAATGGCAGGGGGTAAATAGAAGATGTACAGTGCGGAGTGAATGGCGGGGGGTAAATAGAAGATGTACAGTGCGGAGTGCATGGCGGGGGGTAAATAGAAGATGTACAGTGCGGAGTGCATGGCGGGGGGTAAATAGAAGATGTACAGTGCGGAGTGTATGGCGGGGGGTAAATAAAAGATGTACAGTGAGGAGTGTATGGCGGGGGGTAAATAGAAGATGTACAGTGCGGAGTGAATGGCGGGGGGTAAATAGAAGATGTACAGTGCGGAGTGAATGGCGGGGGGTAAATAGAAGATGTACAGTGTGGAGTGTATGGCGGGGGGTAAATAGAAGATGTACAGTGAGGAGTGTATGGCGGGGGGTAAATAGAAGATGTACAGTGAGGAGTGTATGGCGGGGGGTAAATAGAAGATGTACAGTGCGGAGTGAATGGCGGGGGGTAAATAGAAGATGTACAGTGCGGAGTGAATGGCGGGGGGTAAATAGAAGATGTACAGTGAGGAGTGTATGGCGGGGGGTAAATAGAAGATGTACAGTGCGGAGTGAATGGCGGGGGGTAAATAGAAGATGTACAGTGTGGAGTGTATGGCGGGGGGTAAATAGAAGATGTACAGTGAGGAGTGTATGGCGGGGGGTAAATAGAAGATGTACAGTGAGGAGTGTATGGCGGGGGGTAAATAGAAGATGTACAGTGCGGAGTGAATGGCGGGGGGTAAATAGAAGATGTACAGTGCGGAGTGAATGGCGGGGGGGGGGTAAATAGAAGATGTACAGTGCGGAGTGATTGGCGGGGGGGGGGGGGTAAATAGAAGATGTACAGTGTGGAGTGAATGGCGGGGGGTAAATAGAAGTTGTTTAAACAAAATTTTTTTTTTTTTTGGGGGGGGGGGGGTGGGGGTGCAAAGGACAGTTTCAGTAGAGCAGTACACAGTGTCAGAATTGTATTATTTTATTTTTTTATTATTTAACAATTCTATAATTTTATACTATATATTATGCTTTAAAAAAAAATTCTTTTGGGGGGGGGGGGGGGCATTAGACATCATCAGTAGAGCAGTGGATGGTATCAGTAGTTTTTTTATTTTTATTATATTATTTTTATATTTATTTACACTTTTAAATTTTTATAATTTTATTACAATTTGTTTTTAATAGTATTACATTCACAATGCTATGGCGGGGGGGCGAACATTGTCTGTAGGACAGTGGACAGTGTCTGTATATATTTTTTTTTATTTGATTTTTTTTTTCTAATATGTTTTACAGTTTTATTTTTTTATATATTTTTTTTAAAATAATGTCATTTTGTTTTTCAAAGTGCCTCTGGGAGGGGGCAGTGGATGGTCTCAGCAGGCACTGAACAGTGTCAGTAGAGCAGTTAACCACTTAAGCCCCGGAGGATTTTCCTCCTAAAAGACCAGGGGGTATTTTGCGATTCGGCACTGCGCAACTTTAACGGACAATTGCGCGGTCGTGCAACGCTGTACCTTAACGAATTTGACGTCCTTTTTTTCCCACAAACAGAGCTTTCTTTTGGTGGTATTTGATCACCTGTGCGATTTTTTGATCACGCGCTATAAACAAAAAAAGAGCGACAATTTTGCAAAAATAGCAATATTTTTCACATTTTTTTATATGAAATTCCCCCCAAAAAAAATGTAAAAATCAAAATTTTTTAACATTTTTGGCCAATTTGTTTTATCCTACCTATGTTTGGTAAAAAAAATCGCAAAAAGCGTATTTTGATTGGTTTGCGCAAAAGTTATCGCGTTTACTAACAAAGGGAAAGATTTTTGTCATTTTTGTTGTTTTTTTTTTTAAAGCGTAATGGCGGCGATCTGCGATTTTTTTGCGGTACTGCGACATTGCGGTGGACAGATCGGACCCTTGACTGACATTTTTGACACTTTTGGGGTTACCAGTGACATTTCTACAGTAATCAGTGCTATACATATGCACTGTTACTGTAAAAATACACTGGCAGTGAAGGGGTTAACTTTATTTGGGAGGGAGGGGCTGTGTGTGTCCCTAGGGGCGTGATTCTTACTGTGATTGGCTGTGGCTCTAGCTGTAAGGACACTGATCAACGGATCTACATACTAGATCCGTGTAATCAGTGTCTTTACAGCGAGGAGAATGACAGGCAGCTTGTTTACACAAGCTGCCTGACATTCTCCCTCTTCCCCCGACGATCGCCGAGTGGCCGGCGGACATCGGGTCCGCTGGTCACACGCACGGGGGGGTGCGTGACCGCGCGGGAGCGGGAGCGCGCCTCTGCGGGCGCGCACTCGCTCCCCAGACCCTCCCAGGCTAGTGACGTCGGCAAGCAGTTAATGGGGTCAGTAGTTTTCTTTATTTATTTTTTTTACAACTTTATTTACCGTTAGTTTTTCTGTTGAAACACTTTTTTCACAGTGCTCCTGGGGGGCAGTGGATTATGTCGGTAGGGCAGTGAACAGCGTCAGTAGAGGAGTGAATGGTGTCAGTAGTTTTTTTTTATCTTTTTTTTTTTTTACACATGTATTTTTTTTTACATCCCAATTATTATTTTTTTTTTTTTTTGTCATAGCTATTGATCATGTCATTAGGGCAGTGGACATTAACAGTAGTTCTTTATTTTATTATTATTTTTTTCCTTCAATTTAATTGTTTCAACATTTTTTTTAAAGTTTAATTTTTTTTAGAATTTAATTATTTTTTATTTTCATCATTTTTAAAAAATGCTTTTAAGGAGGCCAGTGGATAATACCAGTAGGGAAATAAGAAAATTTTAAAAAAGAAATTAAAAAAAATAAAAATATAATTTTTAAAAATATTAGAAACTACAAAAATAAAAACAACAATTCTACTAACACTGTCTACTGCCCTAATGACACCAGTCACGTTCTAAACCTCCAATAGCAATATGAAAATAAATAAAAATAAAAGGTAATAATAAAAATTAAAATCGTTCATTATAAAAAATCTAAAACTATTGACAAATATATATTTTTTTCTACTACACCATATGCATTGCTCCCCCAAAATGTTTGTTAAAAAACATAATAAATAGTAAAAAATAATAAAATTATATAAAAAAAAAAAATAGAATAATACCATTCTGACACTGTCCTTTGTTATACTAAAATTACCTTTTACACTGCCTCTGGGAGTGGTGCACTGGATAGCCTTAGCCGGGCACTTAGCAGTGTTAGTAGAGCAGTTAATGGTGTCAGTAAAATGGAAAATTTATATCAAATACTTACCGTAATTTTCCTTTCCTGATGGACTCCATGGCAGCCTACGTGTGGGTTAGTCCCGCCTCCTCCTACCTCATAGGACCCCACTCCCATAAATTTCACTCTGCTCCAGAGACCATGTTCCATAAAATAGCCTCCTCCGGCAGATGGGTGGGGACTCCGGCTGCCATGGAGTCCATCAGGAAAGGAAAATTACGGTAAGTATTTGATATAAATTTTCCGTTTTCCTGACAGACTCCATGGCAGCCTACGTGTGGGAAATAACTAGCCAAACACACCAGGGTGGGAAATCTGCTGTTCAAAAGAAATTTAATTTGCACCATCAACTGATAGTATCCGCAAACCAAAATCAACAGATGATAAAGACGCTGGCTCGACACAATAATGAGCCATGAAAGTGTGAATTGAGGACCATGAGGCCGCTTTGCATACAACTTCAGGAGCCACATGACGAAACGCTGCCCAAGAAGTCGACATTCCTCTTGTAGAATGCGATGTCACCGCCTCCGGGGGAGCCAACCTTTAGCTCTATAGGCCCATTGAATGGACTGGACAATCCAAGATGCGATCGTTCTAGACGAAGCACGCAAGCCTTTATTCTTCCCATAGAACAGGACAAACAAATAATCTGAATGGCGGAAATGAGATATGGCTTCAAGATATAGTTTCAGAATTTGCCCTACATCCAGTGGATGAGTCGCAGAGTCAGAGGATTTGAATGTTGGCAAGACAATTTCCTGATTTTCATGAAAAATAGAGGATACTTTTGGATGCGAATCCAACATGGGAATCAGAACCACCCAATCCGGGAAAAACAACAAAAAGGGTCCTTTGCATCCCAAAGCTCCTAGCTCAGAGACCCTTTTTGCTGATGCGACTGCCACCAGGAACGCTACTATAAGAGACAATTCTTTGATGGAGAGTTGAACCAGGTTATCTTTTCTGAGGTCTGCAAAGAAATCCAGAACAAGTGGAAGATCCCACTTAGGGAATCTGGGCTTCCTTTGTGGTCTGAGCCTAGAAGCTCCTCTGAAAAATTGCCTCACTAGAGGATGCTTTGCCCAGGATGTTCCTGTGAAAGCCGAGATAGCTGACACTTGATCTCGAAGAGAACTGACTGATAAAGGCAGATCCAGGCCAGATTGTAGAAAACTCAAAATGTGTTGAACCTTTGGAGTGCCTTGCACATCCATATTTCTGGAGATATGAGACATGAACTTCTTCCATATCCTTTCGTAGACTCTATTTGTTCCAGCTCTTCTCGCATTCAACAGTGTGGAGATATCTCCACTTGGACACCCTAATGCCTCCAGCCTTTCCCTTTCAAAAACCAGGCCATCAGGTGCAGATGGGCCGGGCAAGGGTGTAGCACCATTCCCTAAGACAGGAGATCCTGCCTGGAAGGTAGTGGAACTGGCTCGCGAAAGCTCAGCTGTAGCAGCATCGGAAACCAGGGCCTGTTCGGCCAATATGGGGCTATCACAAGAGCCTCCACTTCTTCCGACCTGAGTCTCGTCAGGAATCGAAGGAGGACTGGAACTGGTGGGAAGGCATAAGCCTTGTGAAACCTCCACTGCTCTGTTAGGGCATCCACCCCGAAAGCTTGTGGGCATTTGCATCTCGTGTAGTACTTCAACTTGAAGTTGCACGGGGAAGCGAACAGATCCACTTCCGGAAGGAACCCTAGGGATTTAAGCCACTGAAACACATCGGCATGAAGACTCCACTCGTTGTCCATGGAGACTCGTGATAGAAAATCCGCCTGGATGTTCTGTGTCCCTGGCAGAAAAACCGCAGTGAGGTTGGATAAGTATTTCTGAGCCCAGACCATTATTGGCTCGACTTCTCTCAATAAAGAGTGACTGCGAGTTCCCCCTTGACGCTTTATATACGACACTGCCGTCGTATTGTCCAGCCTCAGGAGGAAAGATGTTCCTACTGTAAGGTGATGAAATGCTTGGAGAGATTGAAATGCTGCTTGAAGCTCCAGGATGTTCGAAACTTCCCTGTGTAACCGAGGATTCCATTTGCCCTGGGCTATCTCTGATAGGCAGTGAGTGCCCCAACCTGTGTTGCTTGCGTCCGTGGTTATCGTGACCCAAGAGATGGGAAGGATCGAATGGCAATTGAGTAGATTCCTCTTCTGCCACCACCACAGGGGACTGTCACGCATTACTGGGGAAATCCAAATCAGATGATCCATGTCGCCTGGGCACCATTGGCGAAGAAATCCTGTTTGAAAAGGACACATCCTCCATTGAGCCCATTTCACCATAGGTGTCATGGCCACCATAGTACCTATTATTTTGAGGCACTGTGAGGCCCGGAGATGGGATGTTGACATGGCCAGCTGTACTCTGTCTCTGATAATCAGGATTTTCTCTAGAGGCAAGGAGATGATGCCCTTGACTGTATTGAATTGAGCCCCGAGAAAGATAAGTGTCTGTGTGGGCTCCAGATGGCTCTTTTCCAAGTTTAGCAACCAGCCGAACTGGAGAAGAGTCGCCGTGACTAGATCTCTGTGAACCAGGAGTTGCTCTCGATCTTGCGACAGAAGTAGTAAGTTGTCTAAATAATGGTGAAGACACACTCCCTTGATTCTGATCAGGGCTACCACAGCCAATAAGAGTTTTGAAAGTACTCGAGGAGATGTTGTGAGCCAGAATGGGAGACATGTAAACTGAAGATGGTGTTGATCCACAACAAACCGCAGGTATTTCTGTAACTCTGTTGCTATAGGCACATGGAAATATGCATCCTTCAAGTCTATTGACACAAGCCAATCTCCTGGCTGAACCGCCTGGCGGATTGTCAATAGTGTCTCCATTTTGAATTTTCCCTTTTTTATAAAGGAGTTTAGATGTGTGAGGTCTATGACCGGTCTCCAGGAGCCGTTCTTCATTACTAAGAAGAGTGGAGAATAGAGGCCTTGAAACCTCTCTTTGGCTGGTACTGGAACTACTGCGTCTTGAAGCAGCAGCGCATCTACGTATGCTGAAAGGATTTGCCTTTCTTCTTCCGACCGTGGAAGAGCTGTGGGAACGAACTTGAGGATAGGTGGACTGCAGAACGACCAAGTGTGTCCTGCAGAGATTGTCCTGATGACCCAAAAATCTTTTATCGAGGCTGCCCAGACGTGTCGAAACCGGAGAAGGCGAGCACCGACCTGAACTGTCTGGACAGGCCCAACATCAAAAGGACTTAGCCACTTCCCGGCTACTAGAAGAGGCTCCTTTGGAAGCCTTTTGGTTTGAAGATGGATTTTTCCTCCATGTTTTCCGGAATTCACGGCCAGGTCTGTAACCTCGAGCATCCTTCGCTCTATCCGAAGATTGTCTGGACTGTGTCCTTCTCTGACCCAGCAGACGATGATCCTGCGGGAGGAACCCCGACTTACGGCCCGTGAAATAGCGCTCTCCAGCTTGTTCCCAAACAAGGAAGACCGTTTGAATGGAATACGGCACCAAGCCTGCTTGGAGGAAGGATCAGCCAGCCAGGGGGCGCAGCCATAGAGCCTGTTTAGCTGTCACTGAAGAGAGCATTGCCTCGGGCCACCAGACGAATAATATCTAGGGAAGCCTCCCCCAGAAAAGAAGCCGCCAGTCTGAGCTCATTCACTGCTGAAGCTCTGGCTACTTCTTCTGATACGGGCCTTAGATCCGAATCCACCTCTATTGTCCAGGCCTCCATGGCCTTGGATAAAGCCGCAATGGCTAGGGCTGGTTTACAAGCCATTCCAGCAGACACATAAATCTTCTTAAGGTCAGTGTCGATTCTTCTTTCCAGCCCATCTTTAGAAGACACTGTGTCTTCGAGTGGAAGAGTGACTTGCCTCGCTAATCTCATGAGGGCGGCGTCCACTAGGGGCGCTGACTCCAGGTGCTTCACATCCTCACTCTTGAATGGGTACATCCTGGAAACTTTGGATACCAGAGAATTTTCCTCTCTGCACATCCCCACTCATCCGAGATAATTTCACCAAGTTCACCTAAAAAGGGAAAGTTATGGCGCCCTTTTAGGTGCTTGAAGTACCTTCTTTGTTTAGATGGTGACTCTAATGGCTCCTCCCACTTTAGGGCTCCCTTTACTGCCTTAACCAGGGTAGGGACCAAGGCAAAATCAAAGCCTGTGCCAGGAGTATCTGATTCGTCCTCACTATCCGAGGAGTTGAAGCCGGAAATGCTCTGCTGAGAAGGGCCGGGAGTGCTGAGGCTATCCCTAACAGGGATGTCTGCCATACCAGCCGAGGGGCTACAGGTGCGGTCAACCTCCAGGTTTTGTAGGGATTCTTGGACCACCCGTCTAACCAGGGATTCCACCTGCTGGTTATCATTCCCCCTTTCTCTAGAGGCATGGGCAAAACATGCATCACATATTGATTTGCCATCAGAAACACGTGCTGCACAACCCCAGCAAGATCTTCTATCAGGGTGTCTTTGTGCTGATGCAACCGTGGAGCCTTCCCTGTGATGTTTGGTAGAAGACTTGTGGCGACTAGTGCCAGGAGAAGTGTGATGACGTTGTGACCTAGTAAGGTCCTTATCTTCGCGTGCTTTAGTTTGTTTATCAGACCTAGAAGGGCTAAGAGAAAAGGGAAAAATTACCCCTACTGCCCTAAATCAGAACCGTACAGGGATAGGTAAAAATAATACCACTCTTACCTGTAGAGTAAGGGTTGGCCACTGGGGGGCGGTGAAGTATCCATACTGCTCTTAACAGGAAGACTTTAACAAACACAGGAATAAGGAAGTGCTGCATAGTGCATACACCAAACTGCACACAGACATCCAGCAGGATTAAGCTTACCACTAGCAGAGACCGATCAAGGGAAGCTGCCGCATATGCCCCCAGTACGATCCCAATGTGATCCACTGTGACAGCAGTTTAAATCTGCCGCCAGATGATGACGTCACCGCCCCCCCGTGACAGACAGCATCCGTGCGCATGTGTGAGCACGAACAGCCACTCCACTGCGCCAGCACCGCCCCCAGACACCCAGCGGTGACCCGGAAGCTGCGCTGGGACACAGGAAGAGCCGGGGCCGCAATATGAAACGCACCTGCGTTCCAAAACACCGCAAGACAAAATACATATACAAAAAATGGCTGCCATACGTTACCAAGCACGCTCCGAACCACGGTCTGACCTGGGACACGAAAACCTCCAGTGCATCGATTCGGGGTGTATTAATGGGCCTCCCGCTAGTAGCTAGGACGATTGGCCGTATTCAGCTCGCCCGCCAGTGGCCAGGCTTTATGCTTCTCCAATGCATGGGATTGCACACCCGTGTCCTACCCCGCTAGTAGCTAGGGCGTACTGGACTCTTCAGGAATTCAGCCTGGAATCAATCGTGTAAATCACCAGGAAATAGACCGAAAATCTTCATGAGGTAAGACTTGATATCCATCCAACAGGAGGAGGACAAAAAAGGAACATGGTCTCTGGGGCAGAGTGAAATTTATGGGAGTGGGGTCCTATGAGGTAGGAGGAGGCGGGACTAACCCACACGTAGGCTGCCATGGAGTCTGTCAGGAAATTATTTTTTTCATTTAAGTTTTTCTACAAATGTATTTTTTCTTTTAAATTTCAATTGTATTATTAATTTTCTTTTAATGATTTTTATAGTGCTTCTTAAAGGGCAGTGGATCATGTTAGTAGGGCAGTGGACAGTGTCAGTATTTTTTTTAATTGTTATTTAATTGTTTTATTTATAATACAAATGTATTTGTTTTACATTTCATTTTTTTTGTTAGGGATGTGGATCATGTCATTAGGGCAGTGGACATTGTTAATTGTTCTTTCATTTTATGTTATTTTTCTATATTACTTTTTTCTTACAATCTAATTTATTTTATAGTTACATTTTTTATTTGTTACATTTTTTTAAAAATGCTTTTAGGGGCATTGGATGGTGCCAGTAAGGTAATCATCAGAGTCAGCAGAGTAATGGACAGTGTCAGAATGTTTTTTTTTTATTTTAAATAATTGGTCAGTTGAACAATGCTTTTCTCAAAAGTTTTATATCTTTATTATTTTATTTTTTATATTTTTACAATCTTATTTTTTTAATTATTTTTTTACAATCTATTATTTTATATATTTTTTTTTAAATGTCAGGAAGGGGTTGGTGTCAGTTGGGCAATGGACAGTGTCAGTAGAAATTTGTTATTATTTTTTTTTTTTATATTTTATAAAAAATATGTTTTTAGGATTTTTTTCCCACAGTGCCTCTGAGAGGGGCACAGTGGATGGTCTCAGTGGAGCAGTGAGCAGTGATAGTAAGCCAGTTAATTGTGTCAGTGTTTTTTTTGTTTTTTGTTTTTTTTTTTTCAATGTATTTTTCTCTATAAATGTATTTTTTTTGTTTTACAATTTTATTTTTTTATATTTATTTCATTTTTGTAAACCAGCCCTGTTGTGACCTTGGTGGGATTTTGTTTTCTTAGGCCAAATGACTTCAACAGCTCTTCTCTTTACTCTCTGTAAAGCCCAGAGATAATGGGGGAGGGGTCAGCTCAGCACTTATCCACATAACAGTGGAGTCAGCTTGAAGCAATGGGAGTGGGGGAGGGGATGAAAGAAAACATTCCCCTCTACATATAGGAATCACAGGAGAGGAGTGGGGGAGGGGAGTGCCAACATTTCTCCATACAGAAGATTCAGCTCAAAAGCAGTGCAGGGGGAGGGGGCGGTGCAGAGGGAGGGGGCGTGTCATCACTTCTCTACACAGAGGACTTATTCTGGTGAAAGTGAAGGGGGAGTGTCAGCAGTTTTTACAGCAGAGAAGATGGGGGAGGGGCCATGGTAACACTTCTCCTCTAAACAATGGAATCAGCTTGAAGCAATGGGAGTGGAGGAGGGGGTCTTCCTACAGAGGAGTCAGCTCACAGCAGAGGGGGCGGGGCAGGGGGAGGGGCATGTCAGCTGTTTTCTACATGGAGAAGGGAAGTTACAGCAGAGTGAATGGGGGAGGGCACTTCTCCTTTGCTGGGATAATCCCCCCCCCCTCACAGGTGTGACATAACGGAAAATTGAATACTCACCTTTCCGTAATTTTCCTTTCCTTTCCTGGTGCCTATCCATGGCAGCATACATATGGTGGTTGCTCCGCCCTCAACCAACCCACAGGACCTCCTTAACTCTATAAAAGTAAGAACTGCCCCCCCCCCCCCTACGCCATTCTTGTAACTAGACTCAAAAATGCAGATTACGTAAAGGGAGGGCGTATGCTGCCATGGATAGGCACCAGGAAAGGAAAATTACGGAAAGGTGAGTATTCAATTTTCCGTTTTCCTGGTGCCTCCATGGCAGCATACATATGGTAAATAACTCGCTCATAGGGAGGGATACTGCACAGAAATATAGTTTATTAGGATTCACAAAACCGCCAATTGCAGCGCTTTCTTCCCAAAATCAAGGGAAGTTAGAGCAGCTGGATCCAGGCTATAATGGACCATGAAGGTATTAAATGAGGACCAACCAACTGGCTGCACGACAAATTGTTTCCGGAGAGTGCTAGAGCTGCCCAAGAAGAGGCTATCCCCCGCATAGAGTGAGCATTGATTGCTTTAGGCACTGGAAGCCCGCTAGCCCGATAAGCCCTTTGAATCAGACGTACGATCCAGCTTGCGATAGTTCTTTTTGATGCTGCCAAGCCCTTTCTACCTCCGTTTGGAATGATAAATAGGCATTGCTCCCTACGAAAAGATTGCGTTAAATCAATGTACCGACGTAGAGTTCTTGCAACGTCCAGTTCATGCAACTTTGATGTAGCTGGATCTTCCTCAAAGGTTGGGAGAACCCATTCCTGATTAAAGTGGTAGGAAGTTGGCACTTTAGGTATGAATTGATGGATTGGTTGTAGGACGACCCTATCTGGGAAGAACGTAATATATGGATCTTGAGCACCTAAGGCTTGAATTTCAGAAACCCTACGGCCTGAAGTGACAGCTACGAGAAAAACTGCTTTAAGAGTAACATCCTCCAGAGAACAGTCCTCAGTAGGAGCAAATGGCGGTGCTGCTAGAGTATCCAACACCAAGGGTAAATCCCACTTTGGGTACAATGTCTCCTAGGTGGTCTTAACCTTAGTACTGCCTTCATAAACCGCTCTATCAAAGGATATAAGGCCCATCTGATGTCTGTCAGAGCTGATAAGGCTGAAACTTGCACTTTAAGGGTATTGAGCCCCAAACCTACATCCAGACCTTTCTGTAGAAACAGTAGAACGTCCTGCACAGCTGGCTTCAATGGATTAAACTTGTTGGATTCGGCAACTTCTGAAAACTTCTGCCATACTCTGTAGTAGGAGCTATTAGTGGACGATTTTCTGGCTTGGAGCAACGTCTGGGTTACCTCATGAGAGCAACCTAACTCCTCCAACCTCTTCCTTTCAACTTCCAGGCCCTCAGATCCAGGATTTCTGAATTTGGGTGGATGTAGTCCCCCTGCGACAGGAGACTGGGAATCTTCGGAAGGACTAGAGGGTTGCAAACAGACAGCTGGGTCAACAGCGTGAACCAAGGCCTTTTCGGCCAATAGGGAATCACCGCCAGGATGGTCATCTCCTCCCCTGTTAGGCGTTGAAGGAATCTGAGAATCAGAGGGGTAGGAGGGAACGCATACCCGACTCGGAAGGACCACGGTTGAACTAAGGCATCTACTCCTGCTGAAGCATCGGTTGTAAGCGTGATCCATGAGATGGGGCCAAGATGGCAATGATTTTGAAGGTTGGGCAGCTTCGTCCACCACCATAGGCTGGACTTCATTGATACCGTGATCAACACCTCCTGGGAAAGGGACCTCCTTCTCCACTGGGATAGAAACCCCTGTTGAAAAGCACGGAGATGCCAGTGGGCCCACTTTACCATCGGGATACATGAGGAAAAGGTTCTGAGGAGACTCAGACACTCCAATGCTGACATGGCTTTGCTCGCCAGTGCCTTCTTCACCTTCCCTGTGATTATAGGAATCTTCTCGGGTGGCAGTGACACTGCATTCCTCCGTGTGTTGAACAGTGCCCCTAAGTATATCATCTTTTGGGCTGGAGTAAGCTGGCTCTTCGAGTGATTGATTAGCCATCCGTACCTCATCAGTGTATCCAAGACTTGTTGAACATGGATCTTTAGGAGCTCTTTGTCCTGCGACAGGATGAGAATGTCGTCTAGATAATGTAAGACACGGACCCCCTTCTCCCGGAGGGGTGCCAGCATTGCCACCAACACTTTGGTGAAGGTTCTGGGGGCTGTGGATATGCCGAAAGGCAAACACTGGAACTGTAGGTGAAGTTCCCCTATCTTGAACCTTAGGAATGACTGGAAGTCGTGAAGTATTGGTATATGTTGATACGCATCCTGAAGGTCTATAGAGACCATCCAGTCGCCTGGTTGCACAGTTAGGATGACCGTGTTCAGGGATTCCATCTTGAGCCGCTCGAGGCGGATAAACTTGTTCAACCGCTTCAGATCTAGAACTGGCCTCCATCCTCCCGCCTTTTTGTGTACCAAGAAGACTGGGGGAATAAAAGACTAAGAATCTTTCCGACTCCGGCACTGGTACCACTGCCTGCTGAAGAATTAGCGTCTGGACATATTGTAGCAGAACCTTGCACTTCTCTTCGGAGTTTGGAATCCTGGTGGGTAGAAAAGAAGAACGGGGCGGTTGGCGCTTGAACCTCCAAAAATGCCCCTGAAGGATCGTGGAGGTGACCCAACGATCCAAGCAAGTTTCCACCCAAACCTGAGAGATTTCCCTGAGATGGGCACCCACCGGGCCGGTTTGGGTGGGCAAGAAGTCAAAAAGACTTCTGGCCTTCCTGTGTCGAGGTAGCAGCCTTCTGTTTCCCCATCTTCAGGAAGGTAGCCTGGGAGCCCTTCCAACCTCTTCTGTATTCTCTCCCTGGACGGTATGTTCTGGCTTCTCTGGCTTTTTGCTGGAAAACCGCCCTCGCTGCAAATTTCTTCCTTTTATTCCTGTCCTGAGGAATCAGACCGCTCTTGCCCCCTGTGACTCTGGTAATGGCTGTATCCAGCTTTTCGCTAAATAGGGCTTTCCCATCGTAGGGTATGCGGCACCACGTCTACTTGGAGGAGGGATCAGCGGCCCATGGTTTTAGCCAAAGTGCTCTTCTTGCCGTGACTGAATATAGCATGGCTCTGGCGGAACATTTCAGAGTGTCAATGGCCGCTTCTGCCACAAAATCTGATGCCAATTTTAACTCATCCAGAGCCTTCACAATCTGGTCTGTGTCTAAGCCTTGCTTGAGGATCGATTCTATATTGTCAGTCCAAGCACGCGCTGCTCTGGATACTGAGGTTAAAGCCACTGCCGGCCTGCAAGCCCCCCCGGCCACCTGATACGCCTTCTTTAGATCAGCATCGATTCTTCGATCTAAGACATCTCTAAAGGAGACTGCGTCTTCTAAGGGTAAAGTTGTGTTCCTGGCCAATCTCATGACTGATGCGTCCACTGACGGCATGCCATCAAATAGTTGGGCATCAGAATCCGCCAGAGGGTATAATTTACTAAAGCGGTTAAAGGCGATCGGTCTCCTATCCACCTTCCGCCATTCATCTGTCACCAGATCCCTTATCTCCTCCATAAGTGGGAAGGTAGGAGGTTTTTTTTTGAGGTGGGGAAAGTATTTCCTGGACTTGGCAGGGGGCTCAGGTGACTCTTCCCATTCAGTTGCGTTCTTGACCGCTACCACGAAGGGGCTGATCAACCCAAAATCAAAGGTAGACACATTCTCCTCCGCTGTGTCCCCTTCGTCTTCTGAGCTGGAGCCGGAACCTGCCAACTGGACTGGAGTCTCAAGGGATCCCCCACTTGTGGTCGGGGCCATCAACTCCTGGGACAAGTTCAGTTCTCGAATTGAGTCCTTAATCAGCTTCTTCATTGTATCAATGGACTCTTGCTTTTCTTTTTCCCGATCCCCCGTGGCTTCTAAAAAGCATGTTTCGCAGACCAGTTTTCCCGGCAGAGCTTGTCCCCCACAGACCCAGCATGCTTTGTCCCCAGGCCGGATGGAACTGCGTTGTCTGTCAGATCGATGGGGTGATCTGCGAGACTTGTGTGATGTGCGAGGGGTAGACGAGTGATATTGGTCATGTCTTGAGCGGCTGTGGCCTCTGGACCTCCTCGCCGGTGAGTCCCTGCGGGATGATCGGCGTTGCGGGCTGCAATGAAACATAGGAAATTTTGATGTTTCATACGCCCGATGCTCTTTTTTACATTTTTTTAAACTTACCTGAATGGTGCAGCCCTTACCTAGCGGAATGTTGAGGATCTTTTTGTGCCACTGGACTACGGGAGATGGCTGGGATAAGAGAGACACAAAGGGTAAGAAGAAAAGAAAAAGTAAATGGAAAGGTCCCAACCTAATAGTCCCCTTTTTTATTATAAATAAATATATATTTCCAAGAAGAGAAGAGAAAAAGAAAAAGAAGCTGCAATACCTCTGGCTTCCATCGGGAGGCAGCAGCACAGGCAGACTTGAAAGCTTCTCCTCAGCAGCAAGGGAGATGTTATGCTTCTGACATCCGCCCTCAGAATGAGAGAGGCTGGCCATATAAATACATGTACTCCAATGGAAGTACCAAGATGGCCGCCGATGGCTTCATCTGCCTACTGGGCATGTGCAGGTGATGTCATAGGGCGGCGCCATCGCCCCACCCCCAGAACAGTAAAACAGAGGTTAGGTGGCAGGCGCGAAGCGCCCCAGGGGCTCCAGAGGGGCTTACTAGCAATCCTGCACCTCAGCGCCCACATGAGGACAGACTGTAAGTAGGACAGGCTAAATTTAATGCAGGAAGCATCAATGTTACCGGGGCAGCCCCCAAACCAGAGGGGGGGGGGGGTTCCCGGGAGGAGCATGGCTGAACTAGACTCCTTACCTGGAAAAAGATCCACAGAAAAACAGGCTCCCAGCCTTGTTGGCGCCTTTAGCAGCCTAAGACCTGGGACTCCATCCTACAGGGGAGCATGACCCTGTAATGGTAACACCATGTGAAGGTGCAGTAAGGGCTGATCGTGATCCTGCAGGCTTGAGGACAGAAAAAAGAATGGCGTAGGGGGGGGCAGTTCTTACTTTTATAGAGTTAAGGAGGTCCTGTGGGTTGGTTGAGGGCGGAGCAACCACCATATGTATGCTGCCATGGAGGCACCAGGAAATGAAGATGCTGATTGGACAGCATGATTATTGCACAGCTGTGCCTTAGGCTGCCCACAATAAAAGGCCACTCTAAAGGCCCGTACACACGTGCAGATTGTCGGCCGAAAATGTTCGGCCGCCGAACGATCGGCCGATTTTCGGCTTGTTAGTATGATGCTTCCGACAGTCGACAGCACACTTTCGGCCGAAAAGAATCTGTCGTGCAAGCATTAAAATTTTTGCATGCCGACACCAGAGCGGCCAATTGTTCGCCAGTCAATACAGAATTCGGCCGACAGACAGCAGATTTGCAAGACTGGGCATGCTCAGAAAAGAAAAAACACAGGGAAAGTTAACCATCACATGACATCACTTCTGCAGTCGGCTGTAGTCGGCGGACAAAATTCTTGTGCAGTCTTTTGCACTTTTCAACAGACACGACAGCCCGGGGACAAAAGACGGCCGATCTTTCGGCCGACGATCGGTACGTGTGTACGGGGCTTTAAATGTGCAGTTTTATCACACAGCACAATGGCACAGATGTGGGAAGGTTTGAGGGAGCGTGTGATTGGCTGACTGCAGGAATGTCCACCACAGCTCTTACCCGGGAATTGAACGACAGTGGGTGGAGTCAGTAGTTGATTTTTCTTTCTTTTTTTTACCAATTCTTTTCAGGGAGATGGGGTTAGGACAATGGATTGTGTCAGCCAGGCAATGGGCAGAGTCAGTAGCTTTTTTTATTTTTGTTTTATTTTTAAATCTTAATTTCTTTTATTTATTATATCTTTATTTTCACAATGAATGGGGGATGGGCAGTGGATGATGTCAGGAAATGAAATAAGGAAAATAAAAATAATTAAAATATAAAATTGTGAAACATAATAGAAGGGAAGTGGACAGCATTATTAGTTATTTATTTTCTTTTTTAAATCATGTTTTCACAGTGTCTCTGGGAGGGTGGCAATGGATGGAGTCAGTAGGGCAGTGTACAGTGTCAGTAGTTTTTTATTTGTATTTAATTGTTTTTTTTTATACAATGTAATTATATCTTTTATTTATTTATTTTTTTCATTTTTTCAATACGGTTTTTGGGGACCAGAGGATTGTGTCAGTAGGGCAGTAGACAGTAATTTAAAAAAAATAACATTTGTAAAAAATAGTATAAAAATAATACATATTTTTTTTACTATTTATGTATTCATCATTGTTTTTACAATATTTTTTGGGGGAAAGAGGGCTGTGTCAGTAGAGCACTGGATGGTGTCAGTACAGCAGTTGAAGGTGTCAGTAGTTTTTTTTATTGCTTTTATTATTTTATTTGTTTTTCATAATGTTATTGTTTATCATTTTTTGAATTAATCGTTCAATACATTTTTTGCACAATCGTTTTTTGTGTGGGGGGGGGGGGTGGACAATGTCAGTAGTTTTTGTTTTTTATATTTGTTTTATATTATTATTTGCCACTATAATTTTTTATTTTTATTTTTAAAATATTGTTTTCACAGTGCTTTAGAGGGGGGGGGGGCAGAATAAGTAGTTTTTTTAATTTTTAAATGTGAAATATTTTTTATAATTTATTTTAATAATTTTTTCACAATGATTTGGGGGAAGATGTGGATGATGTCAGTAGGGCAGTGAACACTGTCAGTAGAGCAGTGAATGGTGCCAGTAGACTTTTTATTTTTGATCAATTATTTTGTTTACAAATGTATTTTTGGTCTTTTTTTTTTTTTTACAATTAAATTTTGTTTGATTTTTGATAATTTTTTTTAAATGTCTCTTGTGAGGGGGGTGTATTAGGGCACTGGAAGATGTCAGTCATTTTTAATTTTTTTAAAAAATAATTTTTTACAATTATTTTGGAGGGCCAGTGGTTGGTGTGGATAGTGTTATATGTTTTTTTTTATTTTATTACATTTTTTTATTTACAAACCTAATTTTTTTTACTATTTAATTTTTTTATACTTTTTTTCATTTTTTCAAAATGCTTTTAGGGTCCAGTGGATGGTGTAAATAGGTCAGTGAAGGTGTCAGCAGTGCAATGGACAATTTCAAAATGTATCATTATTATTTCATTATTCTTTTAAAAAATATTAGTTTTAATTATTTTCTACTATTTATTTTTGGATTTCTTACACTAACTGTTTTTTTTTTTTGGGGGGGGGGGGGTGAGGCAAAAGATGGTATCAGTAGTTTTTTGTTTTTATTATTAAAAAAATCAAATAAAATAAAAAAAAACATTTTATTTCCTTTTTTTATAACTTATTTTTCAGTGCCTTTGGAGGAGCAGAGGACGGTGTCAGTAGAGCAGTGGACAAGGAGTCAGCTCATAGCAGAAGGGGGCGGTGCAGGGGGAGGGGCGTGTCAGAATTTCTCCACTCACAGGACTCAGCTGACAGCAGAGATAATGGGGGAGGGGTCAGGTCAGCACTTCTCCTCTGAACAGTGAACTCAGCTTGAAGCAATGGGAGTGGGGGGAGGGGTATGAAAGAAAACATTTCCCCTCCACAGGAATCAGCTGAAAGGAGAGGGAGTGGTTAAGGGGGAGGGGCCAGGCTGGAGATACCGCTAAGCAAAATAGGCAGCCGCCTAGGGCCTAGGATAGTAGAGCTGCCACCTCCCACTGGTATAGTGGAGCTGCTGTGCCCATCCCCCACCCCCTCCCTCTTTCATAGAGTTACTGCTGGGCAGGGAGGACTGTGCACACCGCCGGGAGAGGGGCGCTCTCACCTGTTCTGTGTGAAAGTGAAAGCAGAGTGAGCAAGTGTGTAAGGGGCTAACGCTGGAGGGGACCACCATCCAAAAAAAGCTCTGGTGTCACCCCTCTGATGGCCAAGCGCCATTATCTCAGCAGGCGGTGGCAGCTCCACTCTCCCGGTGGGCGGGACTCCCTCTGTAAGTTGTAGCTGCTCTTTGGCAGCGGCCCCTCTGTCCTCTCTTCTGGGCTGTGAAACATGCAGTACTTAACTTTGTACCCTGTATATAGAGAACTCTTTAGGATTGCATCCCCTACATAGCGATCCTTACACCCCCTACATAGCGATCCTTGCACCCTGTACATAGCGATCCTTACACCCCCTACATAGCGATCCTTACACCCCCTACATAGCGATCCTTGCACCCTGTACATAGCGATCCTTGCTCCCTGTACATAGCGATCCTTGCACCCTGTACATAGCGATCCTTACACCCTGTACATAGCGATCCTTGCACCCTGTACATAGCGATCCTTGTACCCTGTACATAGCGATCCTTGCACCCTTTACATAGCGATCCTTGCACCCTGTACATAGCGATCCTTGTACCCTTTACATAGCGATCCTTGTACCCTTTACATAGCGATCCTTGTACCCTTTACATAGCGATCCTGGTACCCTGTTCATAGCGATCCTGGTACCCTGTACATAGCGATCCTTGCACCCTTTACATAGCGATCCTTGTACCCTGTACATAGCGATCCTTTCACCCTGTACATAGCGATCCTTTCACCCTGTACATAGCGATCCTTGCACCCTGTACATAGCGATCCTTGCTCCCTGTGCATAGCGATCCCCACACCCTGTGTATAGCGATCCTTGCACCCTGTACATAGCAATCCTTGCTCCCTGTACATAGCGATCCTTGCACCCTGTGCAGTGGCGGTTCTACATTAAATTGCTCCCCGGGCAAGACGCACATGAGCTGAGCTCCACTCCTGTATTATCCTGATCTCTCATCCCGTGTGCCTTTCACTACCCGAACTATACCTGCTGTCCATGGGGAGATCGCCGCCAACCCTGGGATCATGTCACTGCTGTGGAAAGCTTCCTCAGCTGCCCCGCAGCTAGACAAATTTTGCCGGCAGGAGCGTGACACCGCGCAGCCCGTGAATGGTCATACTATTTTACTGTTAATACGGGATCCACAGATGCAGCCCTAGTATGGGAGGCTTTTAAGCTGCATTTTTGGGCCACCGCCTGAAAAAAATGTCCCACTCTCTCATTACAAATGCACAATGTTGTGGAAATTTTGATAGACATTTCTTTAGTTAAATAGTCATTATGTCTCCCAGTGTCGGTTTTACCGATAATCGATATTCACAGTGATTATTGCTTTAACTGTCATTGCAGGAAAGACTTGTTAGTGATAAGATGGCAGTCATTTCTGCTCATCTCTGCACATGGCTGTGTTTCTACATAGGCACTGCCCATTGCACTTTCTGTGATTGGTGGTTGTGAAGCCACTCCCTGTAACTTCCTTTTGTTCAGTTGCTGTAAATAAACCAAGCCCTGCCCTCACACAGAACACACAGAGGACAGAAGACACAGGAAGCTCTCACACACACACACCCACACACAGACACAAGCTCACACAGCAGCTCACACAGCCATTTCATCCATGAAGAGACACATAAACTTTCACACACAAACACTTGCTCTTACACACATGCACACACATACATATCCAATGGAGAGAGACCTGGCAGATGCCATCAAAATGACCCAGCGCGTCTGTTCCTTTCTTTGTCGCCGAGCGCTTGGTAAATCTACAGGAGAGCGGTACAATTGTACTTTTCAGTACAAGCTATTAATGGAGCTTGGTGCGTATTAATCTTGAGCGCACTGAAGTGGGTTTCTATGCTCCAAGCCCTATTCATTTCCACGACAACAAACCCACTTGACCTCGCTGACGGACGCTTGCTCCAACGCCCCGTCGCCGGAGAATATATCGGCGCTTAAATCCCATACCGTCTGGTCGACCAACTGCTCTATGAGAAAGCCAAACAAAAGCTATTCTTTTGCAAACAGCGGGTGTTTGAACAGGATGATGAACAGGCGGGCAGACTGCTGGCCTACTTGGCTCATCAGGATAATAGCTTTCTTTTGCCTGTTCTTAGGGC
Organism: Pelophylax lessonae; assembly: GCF_965119305.1. Classification (NCBI taxonomy): domain Eukaryota; kingdom Metazoa; phylum Chordata; class Amphibia; order Anura; family Ranidae; genus Pelophylax; species Pelophylax lessonae. The sequence goes on along the minus strand of NC_138772.1, from coordinate 214,158,785 downwards.
TGGCGGTGTGCCCGCAGCCCTCTACACCTATATCCTTACATGCCTACTCTTCATTGGGTTACGGGTTCATGCCATGCTCCCGCAAAGTTGGGGTTCCAGAGAGCGGGGTGGGGGGAGGTATTGGTGTTTTTTGTTGGTTTGTTCTGTTTATTTTTTATGCCTTATTCTTGATGTGGTTATTTTTATGTTGCTCTATGACTCAGGTACATTGCATTTTTGGGGTATGTCACGATTCATGTAAACCTGCTCTGGGGACACCCGTCATGGATATCCTTTTTTCTCCTTCCTCTTTACCCCTATGGCCACCGTGAAATTTCTCACATGGAATGTCCGTGGTCTCAGGGACAAGTTGATGAAATGCTCCGTTGTTTTTCGGCTGCCTCAAGTCCTACAAAGCGGACAATGTGGTCTTGGTGGAAACTCATGTCATGGGCCAACTCCAGCTAGCACTCAAGGGACCCTGGATAGGCTGGACCTACCACACCACCTATACTGCTAATTCAAGGGGAGTCTACATTCTTTTTTCCAAAAATTCACATCTGTCGGTTATATCCGTTAGTTCGGACCCCCAGGGCAGGTTTATTTTTATGCATGTAACTCTGTACAGTATATGAGCAGTATTTGCTTCTAGCCTGCTACATCCCTCCTCCATATAGCTCAGTGGTGATAAAAGAGGGTGTGTCCTTTATGGCCCAATATCCAAATGTCCCGGATGTGCAGATGGGTGATTTTAACATGGTGTTGGACCCGACTTTAGACTGTTTACACTGCTCTCACCCACATGGGCCCCCTCCTCCTACCCGCCTTAGTCGTCTTTTTAGAGACTTCGCATTGACTGACACCTGGAGATACCAGCACCCCAACACACGCTCCTACTCTTGCTTTTTGGCTACACACTCCACAATGTCACGCATAGATTTTATTGTGGTCTCCCATCCCCTGCTCCCCCTGCTGCAAGACTCTGGGTTTGAACCCCGGTCTTTGTCAGACCATGCTCCATGCTGGGCCTCGTTCCGCATAGCCCCCCAGACCGTTCCCCTGCCCATGGCGTCTTCACCCCTTCTGGCTCACTGCCCTGGAGGACCAGGAGGGTCTAGCCCATGAATGGTCATACTATTTTACTGCTAATACGGGATCCACAGATGCGGCCCTAGTATGGGAGGTTTTTAAGCTGCATGTTCGGCCACCCTAGCCAGGGGCATCAACCACCTGAAAAAAAATGTCCCACTCTCTCCTTACAAATGCACAAGCCCACTTAACCTCACTGACGGACGCTTGCTCCAAAGCCCCATTGCCTGAGAATATATCAGCGCTTAAATCCCATACCCATCTGATCGACCAAGTGCTCTATGGGAAAGCCAAACAAAAGCTATTTTTTGCAAACAGCGAGTGTTTGAACAGGGTGAACAGGCGGGCAGACTGCTGGCCTACTTGGCTCATCAGGATACTAGCCCTCCGGTGGTGGTGCAGCTGCGTGGATCTGATGGGTCTAGCATTTCTGACCCGCCGCTTGTGCCTGCAGAATTTCGCTCCTTCTATGCCACGCTGTATGCTTCTCAGACAACTATTACCGCCCAGGAGATTCGTGTGTTCCTCCAGCATATCTCATTCCCTCGGTGGTGGCACTGGACGCAGCTAGAGCCTTCGACTTCGTGGAGTGGAGGTACTTATGGGAGTGCTTGCATGCATTTGGGTTCAGGCCAGCTTTCATTAGATGGGTGCAGGCACTCTATTATCTACCGGTGGCTAGGGTCTCGGTGAACGGTTGGACATAGGACCCCTTTCCCCTTGGCTGTGGGACCCGTCGGGGGTGCCCCCTTTCCCCCTTACTTTATGCCCTAGCAGTTGAACCTTTGGCAATCACGCTTAGAACTCACCCACTCATACATGGTCTGTGCCAGTCATCCCTGACGGAAACTATAGGACTTTATGCGGGCGATATGCTTTTATATTTAGAGGACACTGACGCTTCCCTTCAAACTGCTCTACAAGCTATAGAGAAGTTTGATTCTCACTTCAATTTGAAAATAAACTGGTCCAAATCTCAACTACTCCCCTTTGACCCGTCTCCCCCCCCCCCTCGTGCCTCGGACTCTCTCCTGTTGCAGAGAGTTGCGGCAATACTCTTCCTGGGAATCATGGTCACGAGGTCGCTCTCTGATTATATTGTGGACAATATAGAACCTGTTATTACCCTGTTAAAGCAGCAAAACGCAGACTTGGGCGCGACTCCCCCTCAGGATCATGGGCAGGGTAAGCCTCATTAAAATGATTCTCTTACCCAAAGTTCTTTATGTGTTCTGGCACTCCCCAATCCCATTTTTTCTAAAACTGTTCAAAATTATTGATAATATTCTGAATTCCTTTGTGTGGGGCCATGAGTGACACAAACTACCCTGGGCTATGCTTAAAAATCCAACTAGACGTGGTGGAGTAGCATTGCCAGACTTCCAATTGTACTACATAGCGTCCCAGCTCTCACACTTCTACTATTTCCACAAATTGGAGGACCTCCGCTACCAAATGCTTGTCTGTAGGAGACCACATAAAACAGCTTTTACTCATATGCAGGTGCTCTTACGGGGACGGGGTCATATGCCATTGACTACTGTACAGAATAGGCTACTGTTACATCACAGACAGATGTGGAACATAGCCCTTAAGAGACTGAAGACCACCCACATCCACACTCGAACCCCACTGTGGCACAATCCTTGCCTTGGAGAGTTGATTTCTATTCCGGACTGCAACCTATGGGTGGACAGGGGTGTACTCTACTTGGGCCAAGTGTTGTGTGCAACGGGTGTCAGACCATTTCAGCCTCTGAGCAAAGAGTTCAACCTCCCCTCGCATATGCTTTTTAGATACATGCAGCTGAGACATGCACTACTCACTCAATTTGCTGCCCAGATTCCCCCTCTGTGTGATATACCCTTGCTGACCAAAGTGTTGGGTGACACCCATGTTGGCCTGATATCTGCACTGTACACTGAGTTGCTCAGTGCCGATGTTGATGTGACGGTGAAGAGAATGCAGACTCGGTGGCTGCCTGATATGGGTCCTTTGGATGAGGCGGAGTGGAACAATATTTTGGATAGTCCCAAACTGTCTTCACCTAAACTCTCTGATCTTATGACCCAGCTCTACATTTTACACAGGGCCTATTTGACCCCACTTAGGATTTCCAAATACCGACCAAAATACTGTCCTCGGTGTCCCCTGCAGTCGGGCACGTTTCTATATCTCATCTGGACCTGCCCAGACATCCAATCCTACTGGATGCAGATCATAAAATTCCTACATGACCACATGGGCTCCCTGTTACAGCTGGACCTTAAGCCCTTTGTTCTGTCTTCTTACACGTTCATACAGTGTGTATTCCAACATTCAGCATAAACCATTCCTGTCTCCCAAATAAAAGGCCTGTTGTATGTAGTTTAACAGGTTTATTATGTGATGGCAAACAGGGTTGTAGAAATATGGTAAAACTATAAGAATACAAAAGGACATGTATAAGTACAGAGTTTAAGAACTGCATGCATCATACATTACATAACAGTGAAGCACATGGTACAATGACTGCCTATACATAGGACTGCATGGCTAGCTAACAGTCTAACATCTACACAGTTAACTTTTCTGAGTAGTAATACAAACTGCACAGCTCTGCATACTATGATGCCCTAGTTACAGAGGTAAGTGACTCACCAGATATGCTGTTACACAGATGGTGGAGTTTTAGAAGAGAGACATGAAGAAAACAGCTCTGGTTCTGTGTTCAGGAGACTGAGGACTGCCCTTTCCTCTTCCCAGAGTGCCTTGCAAGAACCCACAATGAGTAGGACCTCCCACAAGGCAGAATTATACAAGAAAAACAAGATGTAGTACAACTTAACACCACTAGATGGTGCTATAACCTAGCTAATGAACTCTATTATTGACAGACTATGGCAAATGGTTATGAAACCCTGGCTGGACAGAACACTCCCCGCCTGGCGTCAACTGACGCCACTACTAGGTAGATTAGGTGAAAACAACAAAACAAGTTCTGCCACTGGCCTAAGGAATAACTTGCACTCGCCAAGCTTCCACACTTTGACTTCGGCTTTGCGTACGTTCCCATCTTTGCTTGGGAATGTGTTGGTGATGAGGCCCAATGGCCGCTCATTTCGATGCAACTGGTTGTAAGATAAGCTTGCTCACACACCTCTTAGCGCCAACTATCCATAGTCCGGCAGCTCGTAGATTCCCTTCGGTAAACAATCGGCCTTGATGTTTCACTTGAATGTGATGGTGCCATACAAGCAAGGTCGTGACGTGATGATGTCCGGGAATTATTACAGGATGTTTCTCCCCAAATTCCACTTTGGCTTCTTGAAGACGGCCTCCTATTCTGAGCAGCCCATTTTTGTCAATGATGGGATCAAACTTCTTCAAAGCGCTCTCCTTGGAGACTGTTTGGCCTTTGTTGAGGTAGTCTCTCTCTTTAGCATAACATTCATCTTGTATAGTGTGAATTATTAAGTCTTTGGACCTTTCCATATTTGGAACAGTAAATGCGTGCTTACAGTGATGCCAACCTTTGCATGGCTTCTGGTTCACCGGAAATGTCGACTTGTATGATTGAGCTATATGAACAAGACAGGCTATAGCACGAACAAGTGACATCCAGGTGGAGAACCTTTCAAAACGATGAGACTTGAGTTGGTGGTCTGAAGTCACCGTATGTAGAACCGATACTTCAGGTCGGATTTCTTCATCCGCATCCGGGTCTACCAAGTCGAACAAGTCAGATTCGATGTTGCAAGACATAGAACGGTACAGGAATGCAGGACCCGTAAACCATGTTGTGTCTTTAAGATGGCTTGTTGTGACAGATCTAGTCGCATGGTCTGCAAGATTATGGTGTGTGGACACGTAGTGCCACTGTTTAGGACAAGTGGATCTCCTGATCCTAAGTACCCGATTGCTGACATAGACATAGAAGCGTCTTATTTCGTTGCAAATGTATCCTAGGACTACCTTGCTGTCTGTGTAGAACTCGACTTCCTCGATTTCCAGATGTAGTCCTGTTGTTATAAGTTCAGCCAACTCCACTGCAAGCACCGCAGCACAGAGTTCCAATCTGGGTATCGTGTGCTCGCGGAGTGGTGCCAGTTTGGTCCTGCTCATAACGAAACCCACATGGCATTGTTCTTTGACATCTATAGTCTTTAGGTACGCTACAGCTGCAATCGCCTTGACTGAAGCGTCGCAGAAAATATACAGTCTTTGCATCTTCACTTCAGTTGATGACACGGAAGCATATGGTCGTGCTACCTGAAGGCTGGACAAACCTTCAAGAGACTTTCTCCATCCTGTCCAGTGTCCACAGGTCTTTTTTCTCCATGGGAAGTGGATCATCCCAATCAGCCTTTTCTGTGGTGAAGTCTCTTAGCATCATTTTACCCTGGATGGAAACTGGTGCTACGAATCCCAGAGGATCATATAAGCTGTTTATGGTAGACAGGACTCCTCTGCGTGTGAAGGGTTTTTCATCTGTGCTGATTTGAAAGGTGAATGTGTCTGCCTTTAAATCCCAAAGCAAACCAAGGCTTTGCTGCATGGGAAGGGAGTCTGTACTAAGATCCAAGTCCTTTAGACCACTTGAGTGGTCTTGGGGAGAGAAGGCCTCCATTAACTCACGGCTGTTGGAGGCGATTTTGTGCAACCTCAAATTAGATAAGGCGAGCATCTCTTGAGCTCTTTTCAGGAGACTGATTGCGGTCTCATTCGTGGGTGTAGATTTCAAACAGTCGTCCACATAGAAATCCTTTTCCACAAAGGACCTGACATCTGACCCGTACTTTGTTTCGCCCTCTCGGGCTGCAAGTTCCTTGTTGTTAGGTAGGCGCCGTCTTTGGGGTCTAAACAGTAAAGGTGCGACCCAGCTGTTTGATTTGTCTTTTACTATTCCTTGATCCATGATATCCAAGAACAGCCTGTCTTCTATGGACATTGCAACCCTGTTGTCTTCTCTTGTTCTGTGGAAGACTGTGCACCCTAGGTGATCTTGCTCACCATCACAGGCATGATCTTCACAGGAGGAATCCACGTAAGGACAAGGCACAGGATCGCTATGTGGAAATTCTTTTATCAGGAAACTACTCTGACATGGCTGGAATAGGGATGGACGTCCATTTTCAAGTGTGTTGGTGAGCATACTGTAGACTGAGGTCGGCTTGTGTACCCCTCCTAGACAGACGTCTCCTATGATGACCCATCCTAGGTCAAGTCTCTGGGCGTATGGAGCATTTTGGGGTCCATTAATCTGTCCTCTAGCCTTGTGAACTTGTAGTATGTCTCTTCCAAGGAGTAGGACTATTGGAGCTTCTGGGTCAAGCTCCGGTATCAGGTGAGCTATACGCTTCAAGTGGGGGTGGTGTGTTGCTACCTCAGGTGTAGGTATCTCAGATCGGTTGTCGGGAATGTGATTACACTCCAATATGGTTGGCAGAGACTAGCAGGTCTGACCATCTATGGACTCTGCCTTGTACCCAGCTGCCTTCCTCCCCGCCGTCTCAACGGTACCTGCACATGTTCTTAAGGAGTAGGGAGAACCAGGCCCTACGATGTTGAATGTGTTGAAGAAGGTGGATTTAGCTAGAGACCTGTTGCTTTGGTCATCCAAGATTGCGTATACCTTAATCGCCTTGTCTCGGTAACCGGCCGGGTAAACTCTGACAAGGCAGATTTTTGAGCAGGACTTCCCTCCTGTAAGTCCTTTACATATCTCTGTACACTGAGAAGTGACTATTGCAGTGTCTACGTCGGTGTCTATCTGCTTTCTGTCTTGCTCCTCTGCTTGGGATGATACCTGAGAGGGTGGTCCAGGGTGCAAAGCCGTGTTGTGTTCCGTGCTCCCGCATTCTGTGCATGTCACACTGACCTTACAGTTCCTGGCGAAGTGCGTTGTTGTAGTGCAGCACCTGAAGCAGATGTTGTTCTCTTTGAGGAATTCTTTGCGGTCCTCTAAAGACTTCTCCCTGAAGGCTCTGCATTTCAGTAGAGGATGTGGTTTTTTGTGCAATGGGCATTGCTTGCTAACGTCTTCCAGTTTGTTCCCTTCTTGATAAGGCTTGAACGACCTGAAAGGAGAACCTGTGGAAGCAACATTAGTTTTGTGGACTGCCACTGGTGTTTTGTGAGGTTTGACACCAGGGGCAGTGGGACATGACAGTGTAAAATCAAAACTGGGATCATTTCTGATCCTTGCCTGTTGAGCAACAAAGTCTGTTGCTGGATCTTGTTGATCTAAATCTGGTCCGAGTACTTGGCTGTGTTTCTCAGATTCAGAACAGTCTATGGCTTCTAAGCACTCTGCTTTGGCTATTGCGGCTGCCGCTTCTTTCTCTGCTGCAAGTTTTTCCAGTGATATCTTTAGTTGCATCTCTTGTGCCGCAAAGGAAGCCCTTACTTTTGCAGCCTCAGCTTCTGCACGGGCGAGAGCAGCCATTTCTTTTATGGAGGACTTGCTAGAGCGGCTCGCTTGTGACCTTGTCCTGCATGATGATGCCTGGCTGGTGGACATGGTGTTTCTGTTGCTGGCTTCTTAATTACTCTGTGCAGGCTCAGTCTAGGTAAGAACAGACTTCAGTGTGGTTTGGCTTGAGCTGTGCTTGCTGGGGGTTACACTCTCACTTCTTGTGGCTGTGTGGCAACCGCTGCAATCGTGTGCGCGGGAGCGCGTGGCTGATGGCGGTTCCGTATAGTCAGATCCACTATCGTTGGTGACTAGCATCTGTTTTACTGTTCTGTCTTCTTACACGTTCATACAGTGTGTATTCCAACATTCAGCATAAACCATTCCTGTCTCCCAAATAAAAGGCCTGTTGTATGTAGTTTAACAGGTTTATTATGTGATGGCAAACAGGGTTGTAGAAATATGGTAAAACTATAAGAATACAAAAGGACATGTATAAGTACAGAGTATAAGAACTGCATGCATCATACATTACATAACAGTGAAGCATGTGGTACAATGACTGCCTATACATAGGACTGCATGGCTAGCTAAAAGTCTAACATCTACACAGTTAACTTTTCTGAGTAGTAATACAAACTGCACAGCTCTGCATACTATGATGCCCTAGTTACAGAGGTAAGTGACTCACCAGACATGCTGTTACACAGATGGTGGAGTTTTAGAAGAGAGACATGAAGAAAACAGCTCTGGTTCTGTGTTCAGGAGACTGAGGACTGCCCTTTCCTCTTCCCAGAGTGCCTTGCAAGAACCCACAATGAGTAGGACCTCCCACAAGGCAGAATTATACAAGAAAAACAAGATGTAGTACAACTTAACACCACTAGATGGTGCTATAACCTAGCTAATGAACTCTATTATTGACAGACTATGGACTCTTACCTGATGCTGACATAGATACATTTTTTGCCACTTTCCAACAAGAGACTCTTTTTAGTGTATGTAAACTATAGCTAAATCATGGTTGCAAGCTCATATCCCCACTCTACAGGAATGGATAGTGGAATTGCTATAAAAGGTTGCTTTATAGACATAGAGGGCGTCCTGCCAAAATTAAAAAAATGCTGAAATAGATGGCTGGAGCTCACACAAACCTGTAGTGACTAGGAATCTTGCTAGAATGCTGACTGCCTTAACTGTATAATTGCTTACACCCCCCCTCCCCCCCAGGTGTAGTGATCTCCCTGAGACTACGGCACTTCTTCCCCATGCATGTATTTCTCTTACCACAAGTTTTTGACTGTTGTGTCAAGTTGTTTAGTCTCCTTATGTTACGGTCTTACGGACATACACATGTGAAATGTATAATGATGTTCCCCATTGTGTGCTCCTTTTTTGAATGTTTCATATTCATAGCAAGTTTTTGTACCTTGTTTTGTATACCACAAATAAACTTGTTTTTTTATTTAAAAAAATGCATTTGCAATTTCATCATACGCAAATACCCCGTGACATAAAAAATTACAATGATCGCAATTTTATTCCCTAGGGTCTCTGTTAAAAAAAAATATATATAATGTTTGGGGGGTTCTAAGTAGTTTTCTAGACAAATATATAGATTCATACTTGTAAACAAAAAGTCCCAGAAAAAGCTTGGTCAGCAAGAAAAGCGGAAGAAAACGGCATCTCTTTAAACCCTATGTACAGTCAGGTCCATAAATATTGGGACATCGACACAATTCTAATCTTTTTGGCTCTATACACCACCACAATGGATTTGAAATGAAACAAACAAGATGTGCTTTAACTGCAGACTTTCAGCTTTAATTTGAGGGTATTTACATCCAAATCAGGTGAAAGATGTAGGAATTACAACAGTTTGTATATGTGCCTCCCACTTTTTAAGGGACCAAAAGTAATAGGACAATTGGCTGCTGAGCTGTTTCATGGCTAGGTGTGTTTTTCCCTCATTATCCCATTTACAAGGAGCAGATACTGTAAAAGGTCCAGAGTTCATTTCAAGTGTCCTATTTGCATTTGCAATCTGTTGCTGTCAACTCTCAATATGAGATCAGTGAAAAAATTGTGGAATATGCTGCGCACATCAGAAATTAGGGTTAAAATTCAAATCAAATGAATAAATGAGCTGCCAACACTTGATCTATGAATTAGAACAGTAGATCCTCTTAAGAAATTAAAAACAAACAGGTGTAGCGCTTGCACTGAGTAAAATAGGAGAACTAAAAAGTCCTTATAAACAGACAGTCCAAATCTGTAAATTGTGAAAATTCCAGGCAGGAAAGGACAGGGTGCTCCTAAGGACACTCCAAAACTCCGATCACCATGTGTAGGGAGAACCACCACCAAGGTATATATTGGCCTCTTACCACAATAATTTGACCCCCATGACAGAGATCAAAGTTAGCCTGTATAACATCCACTTGCTAGTCCGGTGTCAACACATTCGCTGACCGCTTCACTCCCAAATAGATGATATCACATGTAAAGGAAGGAGACAGCTCCCATAGCGTAACACTGTATAATCAGCTTTATTAAACACAACATCACAAGTGGCAACTCACGTTTAGTGGTAAAATTTCAGGCATGTATGGTTTGCAGGGCTTTTTTTCAGCAGGAACGCGGGGGAACGCAGTTCCAGCACCTCCAGTACTGAATGTATACAAGAGGTGCTGGGGTGTGCTGAAGGGTCTACTGATGCTGGCTGCTGGGAGGTCTATTGTAGCCGGAGTGGATCTATTTTTGCATGGGAGTGGGTCTATTATTGCTTTTGAAGTCTATTGATATTGGTGGAGGATCTATTGTTGGTGGAGTTGGTGTTATGTTGCTGGGGGGTCAATTAATGCTGGGAGAGTTCTACTGTTGAGAAAGGAGTCTGTTGATGCTGGCTGTGGGGAGATTTGTTGTTGCTGCTGGGGGCCTAAAGTTGTTGGGGGGGCTATTGTTCCTTGGGGGTCTATTGTTCTGGGGGATTTTTTGTTGCGGGTGGTCCATTTTTTTTTTGGGGGGGGGGGATCTATTGTTGATGTAGGGTCTATTATTGTTGCTGGCTGCAGGAGATCTATTTTACTGCTTTTCTTGTTCTCATTAACAAATTAATTGCCACAAAAAAAAGTTATACCTGGGAGATGGGCAAGGGGTGGAGCCAAGGAACACTCCTCGGAGGTGGGAAGGGGCGGAGAAAAGGGGGGACTCAGAAAGGGAGAGTTCCTGCACCTATTCATTGAGAAAAAAGCCCTGATGGTTTGTATGGACCGGAGCGTCCCTGAAGATTGTTTCCTGCCGAGAAAATGGCCGCCGTGTCTCCCTGGTGGACACAGCATGGCGCACCGCAGGCTCGTCACGCTGTGTCCACGAGGGAGACGCGGCGGCCATTTTCACAATTTACAGATTTGGACTGTCTGTTTATAAGGACTTTTTAGTTCTCCTATTTTACTCAGTGCAAGCGCTATACCTGTTTGTTTTTAATGAGATCAGTGAAGCAAGCCATCATTGGGCTGAAAAAACAAAACAAACCGATCAGAGAGATAACGAAAACATTAGGTGTGGCCAAATCAACTGTTTGGAACATCCTTAAGCGCCGGTTCACACTACCGCGACGCTACTTCCCGGGGCGACCTCCAAGATCGCGGTGCGAGCAGCGCGCCTCGGAGCGGCCGCCACGGACTTCATAACATTGAAGTCTATGACGGTCGCCTCCTGGTCGCCCCAAAGAAGCTCTGGACCTTTTTTCTTGTGTCTTGTGTCGCTCCTATTAGAACGGGTCCGCAGCTTCCCTATGGGAGGCGACCTGCGGCGACCTGTGAGGCGACCAGGTCGCCTCACAGGTCGCCCTAGTGTGAACCGAGGCTAAAAAGAAAGAACGCAACGGTGAATTCTTTCCCTGGTGAAGAAAACACCCTTCACAACACTCTCCAGGAGGTAGGTGTATGTGTGTCACAGCCTACAATCAAGAGAAGACTTCACCAGAGTGAATACAGAGGGTTCACCACAAGATGTAAACCATTGGCGAGCCTCAAAAACAGGAAGGCCAGATTAGAGTTTGCCAAACAGCATCTAAAAAAGCCTTCACAGTTCTGGAACAACAGCCTATGGACAGATGAGACCAAGATCAACTTGTACCAGAGTGATGGGAAGAGAAGATTATGGAGAAGGAAAGGAATGGTTCATGATCCAAAGCATACCACCTCATCAGTGAAGCATGGTGGTGGTAGTGTCATGGCGTGGGCATGTATGGCTGCCAATGGAACTGGTTCTCTTGTATTTATTGTTGATGTGACTCAGGGGTCAAGGCCTGGGAAATAAAGTGTGGGAACTCACCCAAGATTACCATCCCCAACCTCAAAAAAAATAAATAAAAAAAGTGTGTGTTCGTGCATATTTACCTCTGTCTCTCTCATATCTCTCCTCTCTGTCTCTCATGTCTCTCCTCTCTGTCTCTCTCCCTCTCATGTCTCTCCTTCCCTCCTCTCATTTGTCTCTGTCTCTCTCTCATATGTCTCTGTCTCCCTCTCATATGTCTCTGTCTCCCTCTCATATGTCTCTCTCATGTCTCTCTCTCATGTCTCTCCTCTGTGTCGCTCGAGCATCTCTCTCTCTCTCGTGCGTATCTCTCTCTCATGTGTGTGTCTCTCTCTCTCTCGTGTGTGTGTGTCTCTCTCTCTCTTGTGTGTCTCTCTCTCTTGTGTCTCTCTCTCTCTCTCGTCTCTCTCTCTCTCTCGTGTCTCTCTCTCTCGTGTCTCTCTCTCTCTCTCGTGTGTCTCTCTCTCTCTCTTTCGTGTGTCTCTCTCTCGTGTGTGTGTCTCTCTCTCTCGTGTGTGTGTGTCTCTCTCTCTCTCGTGTGTGTGTCTCTCTCTCTCTCTCTCTCGTGTGTGCCTCTCTCTCTTTCAAATTCAAATAAGCTTTATTGGCAGGACCAAATACATTTTAGCATTGCCAAAGCAGTTGAGTTTGTGATGGGGGGGTAATATAAAGAGGAATGGGGGTGAGTCCATGCAAAGAATTTTTAAATCCTCAGTTTTTAATGTCCCTCTCAGTCTGTGACACGCTGTCACATATTGTGCAGCTATTCTCACCATTGGCTCCTCTTCTCCCAGTAGGATTTGGAGTTTCCTCTTCTCCAATAGAATTGAAGTCCGCCATAAAAGCGGAGAGTCTCTGGAAGTGAGTGTCCCTCACTGATGAGTACTTAGGGCACTGTAGCAGGAAGTGGTCCTCGTCCTCCAGGACCCCCTGGTCACATTGCTGGCACAATCTTCTCTCCCTGGGCTTGTAGGTCTGTCTGTGCCGTCATAACTCCATTTCCATGTTGTGGACGCTCAGTCTGTACAGGCTGAAGGTCTGTCTGTCTTTGGGCTCTTGTAGCACCTCCAGGTATGGGGCCAGTTTGTAGTCTCTCTGCAGTAACTGGTAAACAGTTAGTTTCTTGGAGTTTGTTATTTAATTTCTCCATTCTTCAACATATTTTTCTTTTGAATATTTCATTATGTTTTTTATTTGTGATTTTGTCAGGTTGAATTTTTGGGAGTATGGGATAGGCAAGGCGCTGATGAGTTGTTGCAGACCGCCAGGCTTGGGCTGGTTCTTATTGGTCAGTAGGGCCATATGATGGTACGAGTCAGGACTGCTTTTTCGTAGATGATCCCAGAATGATAGCGCCCTCTTTTGTACTGCAAGAAGTAAGGGAAATCTGCCCAGCTCAGACCGGCAGGCACTGTTAGAGAGGTGCTCCAGTGGACTTGGAGGAGTAGCTTGCAGAATTCCAGATGGAATATTTCTGTCGGGCTGGAGTCCCATTGGGATTGGTCTGGGTAGGTGACAGGACCCCAAACTTCACTGCCATATAGAAGGATTTTTTGTGATGACACTATCAAATACTCTGAGCCAGACTCTCAACCGTGGTTTTAGGTGATACAGCGGTCTCCTGATGGCATAGAAGGCTCTGCGTGCCTTGTCTTTTAGGGCCTCTATGGCTGGCCTGAAACTTCCTAATTGGTTGATTTCTAGGCCAAGGTAAGTGTAGTTGTTGGATTCATCAAGTGTGTGGTTGTTTAATGTAAAGGAAGGGCTCTTTGTTTTTGTATTTTTCTTTTGGAACACCATGATTTTTGTTTTGCTTGAGTTGATAGGTAGTGCCGATTAGGGATGATCGAACAGTTCGGGTCGACCATCGGTTCGTTCGACCCGAACATTGACTGTTCGAAATTCGGCCGAATTCCAAACTTTTTGCTGAAAAAGTTCGGAATTCGGCAACCAGAACCGACCAAAATGCAATGGGACAGGAACTGGGCTTTAAAAGCCCGTGATTGGACCAGAACCATCAGTAAAAGCCAATTGAGGGGGCAGGAGGATGCTAGGAATGTGATTGGAGTGACTAGGGGGTCCAGAGGCCAATCAGTAGTGAATACGCCCCCCAGTTTTTAAGATAGCCCCGCCAAATCGCTAGCATTGTAATACAGGGATGTGGAAGAGAGTGGAAGCAGTTCTGTTACTCCTGCTTCAAAAGTGTCATTTAGCAATTATTAGTGTGAGGAAAGGGATATCTAGTGTAGTTAGGGTACTATTTTCCACTATAGTTCGATTCAAAAATCTAGTTTCTGTAGGGAAAGTGTTAAGTGTCAGGGTGACCATAGTGTAGTGTAGGGTGAACTGAGTTTGACTGCTATGGCAGGGTGACCAAACCCTTCCATGTCAGGGTGACCGCCATAGAAAAAAGATTGTTTGTATTAGAATTGCAGTAGAGCAGGATAGTGGCTTCGCTCCTTTCACACCTGGCCGTTTTTGTTGCAGGCGTTTATTGGGCTTTTTTGTGCACGTCTTTGGAGGCAGGCATGACATCTGAACTTCTGTGTAGGGGTATATATATATATATACACACACACACACACACACACACGTATGTATATATACACATACACATATAGGTGTGAAAGTAGCAGAACCCTATGCCTGCGCTAATGAAATTATTTGCAGGCATAGGGCTACGCTCCTATCACACCTATATGTGTGTATGTGCATAAATACATATATGTGTGTGTGTATATGTACCCCCATACAGAAGTTCAGATGTTATGCCTGCCTCCAAAGACGCCCATAAAATGCCCAAAACAAACGCCTGCAACAACACATCTGGGCGTTTTTGTTCCAGGCGTTTTTTTGGGCGTCTTTGGAGGCAGGCATAACATCTGAACTTCTGTATAGGGGTATATATACACACACACTTATATGTATTTATACACATACACACATATAGGTGTGATAGGAGTGTAGCCCTATGCCTTCAAATTATTTCATTAGCGCAGGCATAGGGTTCTCCTACTTTCACACCTATATATGTATATGTGTATATATACATACACACACACACACACACACACATGTATGTATACCCCTACACAGAAGTTCAGATGTCATGCCCGCCTCCAAAGACGTCCACAAAAAAGCCCAATAAACGCCTGCAACAAAAACGGCCGGGAGTGAAAATAGCGGAGCCACTAGCCTGCACCACTGAAATTCTAATACAAACAATCTTTTTTTTTCTGGTTCTGGACATGATACAGAGATGAAACTTCACAGGTACACTTTTTAGCCCCCCCCCCCCCCCCCAGACACTAAATCCAAAGAAATCTCTTTTTTTTTTTCTTTTCAATAATTGGCTCTCTATCAAAAATGACAATTTTTAAGAACTTTTTTTTGTGTGATTAATAGTCCTTGGGGCATGACCCAGAACCCTAGGCACTTGTTAGGGGCATTTATTGGGTTTTAGGGCTTCAAAATTGTGTTTTTTGATTACCGAAGTTCGGGTCCCATTGATTTCAATGGGGTTCTGAAATCCGGGCCAATCTTTCGGGAAGTTCGGGTGTTCTGGTCGAACTGAACTTTTCAAAAGTTCGATCATCCCTAGTGCCCATGTGGCTCTATATTTCTCCAGCAATTCCAGGCTGTCTTGTAGGCCTCTTTCTGTTGGTGACAGAAGTAAGAGGTCATTCGCATACAGCAGGAACTTCACCTCAGTGTCATGCAGAGTCAGTTCAGGTGCTGGGGAAGATTCTAGAGCTGCAGCCAGTTCATTGATGTAGATGTTGAAGAGGGTTGGACTTAGGCTGCAGCCCTGTCTGACTCCCCGGATCTGTTGGAAGCGTTTGGTTCTTTTCCCATTCACCTTTACGCTGCAGCTGTTCTCAGTATATGAACTCTTGATGACGTTGTATGTTTTCCCTCCTATTCCACTTTCCAATAGTTTGAGGAACAAGCCTGGGTGCCACACAGAGTCAAATGCCTTCTTAAAGTCCACAAAACAGGCGAATATCTTTCCATGTTTTGTATTGTGGATATGGTTCCTAATGAGACTTTGCAGAGTGTAGATGTGGTCTGTAGTGCGATGGTTTGGCATGAACCCTGCTTGACTTCTGCTGAGGACGTTGTGTTGTGTTAGGAAGTTTAGGATCCGTTTGTTGAGAATACTGTTGGAAAGTTTCCCTAATGTTCTGCTGACACATATCCCTCTGTAGTTGGCTGGATCATATTGGTCTCCACTCTTATGGATAGGTGTTATGAGGCCTTGGTTCCTTACTTTAGGGTAGTAACCAGCATTTAGGACCAGATTGAACACTCTACATATTGCAGCGTGTATATCTGGGGATCCATGTTTAATCATTTCAGGCAGGATTCCATCCATCCCGTTGGCTTTTTTAGTTTGCAGGTGTTGGATCTTCTCCCTAATTTCTTGTAGTGTAATTGGTACATCCAGGGGGTTCTGGAAGTCCTTGATTTTTTCCTCCATATCTTTTAGTCTTTTGATGATGTCTTTTTCTTCTACAGTTAACTTCTCTTCTGGAATATCTTTGTAGAGGTTCTTAAAGTAGTTAAACCAGATGTCACCATTTTGGATGTGGAGGTTGTTTTTCCTGGGTGCTGAGCCAATATTCTTCCATATTTCCCAGAAAGAATTTTCCTGAAGTGCCTGAAGTGCCTCTTCTAACTGTTGCAGGTTGTTAGAGATTAACTTTTGCCTTTTCTTTTTAAGGGTTTCTTTGTATTTTTTCTGTAAGATGCTATGGGCTATCCTTAGGTCAGTGTTGTTGGGGTCTCTGTGTTTGTTATTGGAGGCTGTCCGTAGGGTGTTCCTTAATTCTTTGCATTCTTTGTCAAACCATTTATTGGGTTGTTTGGTGGATGGTTTCTTGTAGTTGACTTTTCTCAGTTGGGCTGTTTCTGCAATGGTGTGTAGTATGTTATGGAAGTTCTTTGCTGCCTGGTTCACACCTCGTGGGCTTACCTCATAGTTGTTGTTTTGGAAGTTTTCAAGCTGTTTTTTAATGTCAGGTCTGTCAGATACCTCTCTGTATTTTGTGGTAGACTGTTTGAACCATTTAAATCATGGGTGTCCAACCTTTTGGCTTCTCTGGGCCACATTGAGTGCCGAGAAATTTTCTCGGGCCGCATATAAAATATATACTATAGTTAAGGTATATAAGTAATAAAATGCCGCCGCGACCCTCCCCCCCCCCCCCCCGCCGCTATTAAAGAAACACTCTAACCACCATGACCGCTTCAGTGATTTGAAGTGGTGATGGTGGGAGGAGTCAGAGACACTGCACATGCTGGGATATTTACAGTTATGTGCTGGGGGGATAGTTCCCCCCCTAGCACAAGTGACTTAGGCAGCCAGAAAATGTCATGTCCTTATTCATACATGTATGAACAAGGACATGACATATTATGACACAACTAAAAAACATATTGCAACAATTTACAGACGCTAATGCACATACCTTTTTTACTTATTTTGATGACTTCTGGCGGGTACTGCTGGTGGTTACTGCTGGTGGGTAATGCTGGCGGTTACTGCTGGAGGATACTGCTGGAGGGTACTGCTGGCGGTTACTGCTGGCCCATCAATGCCCATCAATGCAGCCTCATCAGTGTCAATTAAATGCAGCCTCACCAGTGTTCATCAATGCAGCCTGATCAGTGCCCATCAGCTCATCCTCATCAGTGCCCATCAGCTCAGCCTCATCAGTGCAGTCTCAACAGTGCCTATCAATGCAGCTTGATCAGTGCCCATAAGTTCAGAATCACCAGTGTCCATAAATGCAGTCTGTTCAGTGCATGGGGATTAGAGAGAGTAGAGCCGCTGGATTACACAGAGTACTGTCTATCATAGGAGCCAGTCCAGGAGGCGGGTAAGCGGGAGATCCCCGCTCTGTGTAATCCGGCGGTGCTCAACCCCCCCCTTCCCCTCCAAAACAGCCCAATGGTAGGGTTGGCCCTGGGGGCCCCAGCTTGCGGTGCACCTGCCCAGGATCAGCCTGCAAAGCGGGACAAAACTAGGGACATCTGGTCACCTTAGGCTAGTGGCCAGTAGGTCCCACAGGCCATGGTCAGCTTCCAGAAGAAACAGGGCATGGCCAGCGTCCAGCAGGACCCACAAGTCAGTGGCAAGCAAGACCCAAAAGTCTACAGACAGCTCCTAGCTTGACCCACAGCCAGTGGGTCCTGCTGGTCGCTGGTCATGACCTGTGGGTCCTGCTGGTCACTGACCTGTGGGTCCAGCTGGCCGCTAGTCATGGTCTGTGGGTCCAGCTGGCCCCTGACTTGTGGGTCGTGCTGGTCACCAACCTGTGGGTCCTGCTGGCCACTAATCGGATGGTCCCGCTAGCCGCTGGCCTGTAGGTTCTGCTGGGAGCTGGCCATGGACTGTGGGTCACAGGCCATTGCTAGCGGCCAGCAGGACCCATGGGCCATGGCCTACTGTGGGTCCTGCTGGCCTTGGCCTATGGGTCCTGCTGGCCGCTGGCCATGGCCTGTGACCCACAGGCCGTGGCTAGCGGCCAACTGGACCCAAAGGCCAGCGGCCAGTAAGACCCACAGGCCATGGCTAGCGGCCAGCTGGACCCATAGGCTATGGCCATCTCCCAGCAGGACCCACAGTGTTGAGGGCTATTTTGAGGTTACTGGGTGGGCACTGGGGCAGGGTAAATGGGGGAGGGAGATAGATGGGATGATCATGTAGGTAGGGGTCAGCTGGGGATGTAAAGGTCTCTGAAATCAGGTATGGCAGCTGCCAGCTCAGTTCCAGGTACTCACACGGCCTCCTCCAGTCCTAGGGGAGGTTGATGCTCCTGTCCTGGGGTCCAGTTGCAGCCAGCAGCCAGCCCAGCAGCCAGCCCAGCAGCCCGAGCCAGTCACATGTGTCCCGACTCCCTGGTGTGCCCTTCCTCTGCCTGGCCTGCCTCCGAGATTCGGGAGTTGTAGTTTGCTAGCTGCGCTGCTCTCCACTCACTGAAAGCTTGAGCGCGCATGGACGGACTACAACTCCCAGAATGCAATAGGCGGCCGCCGCGGCCCTGGCCTGACTTCCTCCTTCCATTAAAAAAAATATAACGGCAGCGGGCAGCGTACCTTCCCAGAGAGTCTCCCTTGTTGGTATGGCCGTTGAGGATGTAGAGCCCCATACTCTCTCTCTCTCTCTCGTGTCTCTCTCTCTCTCTCTCTCATGTGTGTGTGTCTCTCTCTCTCATGTGTGTGTGTCTCTCTCTCATGTGTGTGTGTGTGTGTGTCTCTCTCTCTCTTATGTGTGTGTGTGTCTCTCTTTCATGTGTCTCTCTCTCTCTCATGTGTGTGTGTCTCTCTCTCATGTGTGTGTGTGTGTGTGTGTCTCTCTCTCTTATGTGTGTGTATCTCTCCCTCATGTCTCTCTCATGTGTTTCTCTCTCATGTGTCTCTCTCTCTCTCATGTGTCTGTGTCTCTCTCTCTCTCATGTGTCTCGCTCTCTCTCTCATGTGTCTCGCTCTCTCTCATGTGTCTGTGTCTCGCTCTCTCTCATGTGTCTGTGTCTCGCTCTCTCTCATGTGTCTGTGTCTCTCTCTCTCTCATGTGTCTCGCTCTCTCTCATGTGTCTCGCTCGCTGTCTCATGTGTCTCGCTCTCTCTCTCATGTGTCTCGCTCTCTTTCTCTCATGTGTCTCGCTCTCTCTCTCTCTCATGTGTCTCGCTCTCTCTCTCTCATGTGTCTCGCTCTCTCATGTGTCTCGCTCTCTCATGTGTCTCGCTCTCTCTGTGTCTCATGTGTCTCGCTCTCTCTCATGTGTCTCGCTCTCTCTCATGTGTCTCTCTCTCTCTCTCGCTCTCTCTCTCTCTCATGTGTCTCCTTACCTCCCTCCCATCTGCAGAGCCGTTCCTCTATGGCTCCTGTGTCCTGTCACAGGCGGAGGCGGAGTACATTTGATATCACTCCGCCTGTGACAGAAGCAGGCACTATACAGGAATATTGGTAGGGTTGCAGCGCTCAAAAAACAGTCCGTGTTTGGGACAGGGACAATCCAATCTGCTTACCAGGTAAGAAAAAAAGAATAAGCCTATCGTCAAATAAGGATGATGTTGAATCACTTTATTCCAACTCCGCTCAATCGACTCGGCGGAGACAGCAGGGCATATGTAAACAAACAAAAAAAGATCTCATGGTGCAGTATATTGCTACTAATAGGTATTAAAACCATGACCCATCACCAGGATCCCCTTTTGTGCCACACTTGCACTATGGACAAACAGGCTGCTCACCAGATAGGGATTTGGATTAGGCAGTAAATTCAAGGGGTGACCGTCACCAAAACTCCTCTATAGATAACAATCAGTGATAGTCACACAAGCTCCTTACCAGATTCTGGTTGGGAATGAATATTAAACATAGATGGTCTATTCAACTCAGATACAAGGGATTCCACTTCCAATGGCCGACTCAATTCAGGGATCAGGTCTCAAAACCATGCAATATATCCAAAACAAAGGGAGATACACATAGTGTGGTATGTATGGACACAAAGATAGCTTATATGAATCCACCACCAAGAACCCCGTGGATCAGGAGCAGTCACTCTAAAGATGTAAATGGATAGGCTGTTTACCAGGCCACATCTTGTATTAGCGTACAATCAGGATGTAGGGGTCCAAATCTTGTTAAAAAGGGAGATCCCGTATAGGGAGGATGATCCAATTTGCAGGTAACCCAGTCAAACTGGTCAATACACAGGGAGTTTCAATACCCAGAAGAAGGAAAGAAGCTAGCAACCAATCACCTGCGAGTTAACTTGAAGTCCCGCCCTCCATCCGGAGCTGTACTGGCTTTAATATCAGCCTCCCGAGTCCTGCGATCCATGCAGGGGCTTGTTCAGGATGGCTGAGCAGGCTACTAAATGGCAGCATGACACTGCGCCCCCCCAGATTTTGCGCCCGGTGCGGTTGGCCCCCCCAGCACCCCCCACGCTACGCCACTGTATAAAACAGCAAACATTTATTGTAGTCAGGGCCGGTTTTAGACAAAAGTGTGGCCCTGGGCAAACCTAAAAGTGGGGGGGCGTGGCCGGAAGTGGACGGAGCAGGACGCAGGGATACAGAGCTCCGCATACAGCAAGCTAAAATATTCCCATCCAGCCTCTCAAATTGGCTAATCACCCCAAAAACTATCTCCCCCACCTCAGCGGAGGACGAGGAATCGGCCGATACCCGCAGTTTATATCCGGAGCTCCGCGGACCGGAACGGCGGGATCGCAGCCTACTACAGGGCCCGGCGCCATTGCGGCCTAAAATCAATCCGGCACAATCTAAGTACAGGATATCATCCCGATCTACATCATTCTCCCCAGCCGCACTAAAGGAGCTTAGGCATCGGCGGATGCCTATATTTTACAGGGCGAAGCTGAAATAAAAGAAGGGGAACGTGGCGGTTCTGTAAGCTGAGAGCCCCGCCGACTTCTTAAAAGATCCGCTGCAATCCTCGCTCTACTCCCCAGATAGAAGGATATTTTTAGCCTCAATCTGTTGCCAGTCTTCCAGAGGACCCGGTAGATAGGAAATTTCCTGGGAAAAAGCAGCCGTTCGGGGACATCCAGACGCGGCCTAGTCACGGGTAAAGCCGCTTACTTTCCTAGTGCGGCATCCGGCCGCATCCGCTCCGGATTCCAGCCACAGAGGAAAAGAGATTAATCCTGATCACTGCCCTATCATCTGGAAAGCTGATCCATCAAAAATTTCAGGGAAAGGAGGCACCGATTAGAAACATCAAGCCGCGGCCTGCAAACGTGTGCAGCCGCGGCCTTTCCTACAGCGGTACCCGGCCACTTCCGGGTCCCTGAACCGATTCATCCTCTCATTGGAAAAAGAGACCAGATGACCACCTAGGGACCGTGCACTGCCGCCCTGCTCTCCCTATAGCACAGTCCAGGCCAAAATGACCACATCACTAAAGGGGAAATCGGACCGAACATCATCCTCCAGTCGCTCCCGCTCACCCAGAGACCCAGACGCACACAAGGAGAAACAGTTTGCAGAGATCTTCAGAGTACACCAGAAGGAGACTCCATCTTCATCACAAAACTCAGGTAACAAAATGTCTGCCCCCACCTGCACCATGAGCCAATCTGACTCTCCCCTTGCCTCATCCACTACCAGCCATCCATCCGCTGCCATCCTTCCTCCTATTGTCACCCATCCATCCGCCTCCAACCATACACCTGCCGCCATTGGCACACCCACTATCACCCATCCGCCCGCCATCGTCCATCCACCTAGTGACTCTCATCCACCCGCTGCCATCTACCCTCCCAATGCCACCAATTCATCCAGGGCTCTATGTTTAGATGACCTGAGAATACTTGCTGATGACATCAAATCCTCCTTTAACTCTGCCATAGCGGAGCTCCGCAGAGATATGCAGAATGTTACCAGCAGATTGGATGAGGTGGAAGACCTTACGGACCGCCACGAATCTGAAATAGATGATGCACAAAAAGCCCTTACTTCCCACTCAATTTAGCTGAGAGAAATGAATAGACACTTGGAGGATCTGGAAAACAGAGGCAGAAGGCATAACATAAGAATAAGGGGCCTTCCAGAATCCATTGAAACCCCTAATCTCACAAGATCTGTCTTATTCATTTTTAACGATCTGTTAGAAAGACCACATGATTCAGAAATCAAGATGGAAAGATTACACAGGGCCCTCAGAACCAGAGGTAGAGAAGGAGACCCACCTAGAGACATAATAGGCTGTGTGGTGAATTTTCAATTAAAAGAAGAAATTCTGAACAAAGCCAGGATTCGGGGCAGGATCACCTTTCAGGGAGCTGAGATTAAATTGCTTCAAGATCTGTCGCAGATCACTTTGCAAAAGCGAAAATCCCTACGCCCCCTCCTTGATATTCTGAGAGAAAAAGACATACCCTATAAATGGAAATTCCCATTCTGCCTTTCGGCAGGCACCAGGGGGGGGGCGCACAGCGCAGCTTCGTTTCCCTGAAGATATACCAGCCTTTTGTGATTCGCTACGCATTCCTCTAGTTCACATCCCGGATTGGAACTTTCCTTCCCCTTCGCAGAGGCCCCGTCAAGAAGAAGCCATGGATATACTCCCTCAAGATTTTGCCAGATCCTTCAGACGCAGGAAAAATTCTCCTCATAGATCACCCACCCTGGTGAATCGCAGTTCCCCAGGGAGAAGCGGCGTTCCTTCTTCACCAGTCCATAGGAAGCCAAGAACAGAATAATCATCACAGCAAAACACCTTTCTTTAACTTGATCTTACTGAATTTTGATAGAGCGGGTGTCTGATTTCGACTCTAGTTGCTTCTCAGAATTCTAAATCTCCTTTAACGTCTTAATTATAAGAAATACCCAATATAGGCCTCTGTTGTCCATTTCAAAAGTGATACACTCTATTGATGGGCTTCTTACCCACGATTCTTATAAATATGCCTACCAGAAGTATCACTCTATGCATTTAGACAACATTACCTAACTCGCAGCTTATGCTGATAGAAAAAAAAAAAATATATATACATATATCAGTAAATAAGGAGCGAATTTCTCATGTTTAGACAGTTTGGGTCTCAAGCGGACACCTGGCTCTCTTCAATACAAGTTTCTGTTCCTGTAAGGTTTATAGTTACCTGGTCATTGTATTGTCTGTTTCATTCATGCTCTTTCTAACTACAATATGTATGGTTGGACTAACAATATTTTCTAGGAACTGCTCTGGAATTTATCCACTAGATGGCGATGTTGAATTACGAATAACCCACTTTCATATATGCTTGACTGTTACACTTTGTCCAGTTTATTCTACCTGAAGGTATGTTTCTACTTTTCATGTCACACATGCCTGTTCTGCGGGCCGTGATCCTAACATTGCGGCTTGGAGAGCAGATATTGACATATACTTTGTTGTTCTCCTTCCAGTTTGCATTTAAAGTTATACTCATACTAGTCCTACCACTCTACACTTACAAATACACATCCTCACGTTCTTGCAATGTAGTTGTATACCACTCTTACACATTCCACTCGGTGACCCTTTGTATTCGGTCCAGTTATCCTCACTCTAATTCATACACAATGATTTATTCAACCTTGGCAGTCAAACTGCATAATAATATTGGCTATAATTACGGGAGTTGCAGGGCGGGCACTGCCTTAAACTCTCTTAGGCCTTATTGACATCAAAACTACAGTGTCACCTTCCTAATCCTTCCACGCACCTAACCAGTTCAAGACATTCTTGAACTACACTAACTGACCTTTATTAGTGCTGTAGCTGGTCTACAAACACTGTCAGACTACTTCTCCTGATTCCTATATTTCCCGCCACCCTCCCCCCTCTCTGATCCTCCTCTCCTTCTCCGTACGTCTAAATCTCTTGCTCACTAAATAATTAAAGAGTAGTGACTCATAAATTTCCCAACAAATAGATATAAATTAATCTAATCAGATGGCTCCTACACGTAAATCTAACTCACAAGGAGACACAATATCCAGACCCGCCACCCTGAAATGTGTCTCACTCAATACCAAGGGTCTCAACATTCCTGAGAAAAGATCCCAACTCCTGCTGTCCATGAAAAAACTTAAAGCGGACGTGATCCTACTACAGGAAACGCACTTCCGATCTGACAAGATCCCCAAAATTCATTCAACAGATTTTCCTACCATGATACATGCAACAAATCCCTTGGCCAAAACCAAGGGGGTGACTATCCTCGTGTCCAAATCATTGCCCCTTAAAATCTCCGACACTTTAATTGATCCAGAGGGCAGATACCTTTTTATTAAAGGACATGTCTGGCAAACTCCAATAACAATCGCTAAAATTTACAGCCCAAATAAAGCACAAGTTTCCTTTTTTAGAGATACGTCTGCTTCCCTTGCAGCCTTCCAAGAGGGAGTGGTGATCTTGGGAGGTGACTTCAATGTGGCCCTTAACCCGCTTGAGGACACCTCCACGGGAACAGCTTCTTTGCCATTTGCGGCTTTGCGTAGAATCAAGCTGCAATTGCAGGAACTCACTCTACATGACACATGGCGAATCACACACCCCAACACCAAAGATTTTACTTTTTTTCAGCCCCTCACAATAGATACTCCAGAATAGATTATTTCTTCATCTCCCAAAAAGACATCCCTTATATTGACCATATCGAACCCATGTTTATATCAGACCATCACCCAATTACACTGAAAATAACTCTTCCAAACACTAACCAATTCACCAAAACTTGGAGACTAGACCCCACATTACTAGCCGATTCCAAAAATACAGATAAAATTTCTACCCAAATCTCAGAATTCTTCCACCTCAATGATACCCCTGACTCCTCTCCATTATCACAATGGCAAGCTCATAAATGCAATCTCAGAGGACTATTCCTCAAGCTTTCAGCACAACGTCAGAGAACACATCAAAACTATATCAACTCTTTATTACAAAAAATAAGCTCTCCAGAATCATCACACAAGAAATCAAAAGCCCGATCCACTCTTTCTGAACTAGAAGAAATAAGACAATTACTGAGAAATGAATTTAACAAAAAATTCAGAAAAAGATTCACCCTATCCCAAAAATTATTTTATGAATTCGGTAACAAAAGTAGCAAATACCTAGCCAGAGCCGTGGCCTCCAAAAAAAGCTCACATATAGTCCATTCCCTAACTTCATCACAAGGTGGGAAGCTCAATACAAATGAAGATATAGCTAAAGAATTTGCAAAGTACTACACCAAGTTGTATAACCTGAATGACCCTTCCACTCACAACTCACATCCCCCAGACAAAACACAATTGTTTAAGGATTTCCTGTGTAAAAACGGCTTACTTGCTCTCTCCCCGGAGCAAGCTGGAGACATTGACGGACCTCTTACGCCTGATGAATTCAACACTGTGATCAAACAGATGAAGCTGGGTAAAAGTCCAGGACCTGATGGACTACCCTTAGTGTACTACAAAACCTTTGCAAACACCTTGGTAGACCCTTTTCTCCGTGCCTTCAATTCCCTTGCCTCATCTAAATATGATAACCCATCACTTTTAGAAGCACACGTCACAGTGATCCCCAAACCAGGAAAAGATAACTCCCAACCATCTAACTTTAGACCCATTTCTCTACTTAACGTAGACCTAAAAATCTACGCGAAGATCTTAGCAAATAGACTACTTCCTTTCATCCCTTCCCGCTGTTCTCCCGACCAAGTTGGCTTTATCCCGGGAAGAGAGGCAAGGGATAACACTATAAAAGCGATAAATATTCACCACTATCTGACCTCGCATAAAAAAAACGGGCTTTTTCTTGTCCTTAGATGCGGAGAAGGCGTTTGACAGGCTGGCGTGGGACTACCTAGAAGCGGTACTGAATAATCTGGGATTGGGTCCCAGACTCCTAAACTTTATACTAGCTCTGTACCATAATCCCTCTGCCAGAGTAAGAGTTAATGGCCTCCTGTCAGACGCCTTCCCCATCACAAATGGAACGAGACAGGGCTGCCCTCTTTCACCCTTGCTATTTATTCTAACATTAGAACCTTTATTGAATTCCATTCGTACTAATGATAATATAAGAGGAATCGAGATAGAGGGCAAACATTATAAAGTTGCAGCTTTCGCTGACGACATCCTTCTCTTCCTTTCCAACCCTCACATTTCTATCCCACACTTACTACAATCCCTCAAAACATACCATGACCTTTCGAACCTTAAAATAAATTATTCAAAATCCCAAGCCCTTAACATTACTCTCTCCAATAGCCTAGTCAAGAAATGTGAAAGAAACTTTCTTTTCAAATGGACTTCTGACTGCATCACATATTTTGGAATACAACTTCCCAAACGACTCTCAACATTATTTGAACTAAATTATGTCACCCTTATGAAAAATATTAAACAAGACCTGTCCTCCTGGCAAAAAGCACATTTCTCATGGTTTGGGAGAGCTGCAATTTTCAAGATGAATATTCTTCCTAGATTTCTTTATCTTTTCCAAACCCTCCCAGTACATATACCGATACAATTCTTTAAACAAATACGCTCCCAATGCAGAACCTTTATATGGGACCGCAGGCCTCCCAGAATCAATATCACACAACTCACGAAACCTAAACTAAAAGGAGGCTTGGGTATCCCTGATTTGCAAAAATATGCATATGCTTGCCATTTACAGCGTATTGTGGAATGGAGCACCCGAGGCAGAGAGAAAGATTGGGTGCCATTAGAAAACTTCTTCTCTCACTCTCCCTTGGCGACCCTTCCTTGGTGTCCTTTTGAATCAATTCCCTCTAACACGCTTAAACACCCCCTGATAGGTCCTACCTTAAAATATTTCCATAACATCTACAGAACTCAGAACATCACCTCCGTCCCAGGTCCCCTTTCACCCATCTTACACAACCCTCAATTCCCGCCAGGTCATAAAAACTTGCGCTTTGCCCACAATTCTTTCAATGACCACACAAGGATTATACATTTTCTTTTTTTTTTTATCCATAAAGATTTTTATTTTTATGAAAGTTTTACAATACAAGCTAAGCATAATGTATTACAATACAGTAAAAGAGAATTAACAAAACATGTTAACAAAAAAAAAGAGGAAGAGAGGTCGAGCACATCAGTAATATTATTATCGTCTGTCACACACCGAGACAGTCGCAAGGAGACCAGAATAAGTGTGAGAAAAGAGAAATACATTACAGTGGGCGCAGCAGGGTTACAGTTGGGTTCAAGGATCCAACTCAGGAGCAATCTTTGACTTACAAAGAAGAGAAGAATGTTAGCCAACCTTAGTGCAGAAGTAGTCAAATTGTGAATACCATAAATAGTGAGGTGAAATAACAATATGGAGTTAAATATACCAAGATATAAATTAACAGTTCCAGGGTATTCTAACGAATAGTGAGGTTTGGCCAGTTTAGTTTATAATGATACAGTTATTGTTAATCAGTGAGAAGAATCTTGTTGGGATTCAACATTTGAGGGTGCGCCTTCATTCAGATAAGAAATGGGGTTCGGGTGTGACAGCGAGAGTAGCAAGTGTCGGAGACAAAAGGGAAGAAAGAGAAGAGAAAGAAAGAAAGTGGAGGGAGAGGGGAGGGGGGAAAAAGCAGGGACCTCCACCCCCCCCCGAGGGGACAAGATCAATATAGGTCTTTGAAATCTATTTGAATTTTAATTTATAACTTTTAGGAGGACATAACCGAGGTATAGGACAGAGATTGTTTGAAGCTAGACCAGGCCTGCCATTTAGTAGCGAAAATGGGGAAGTAGTCATGAGCAATGCTAATCAGTTCTTCCATTTGCTCGATATGATTCAGTCTATGGAACCATTCCTTGACGGAGGGGATCGTTGTCGATCTCCAGTGGCACGGGATACATAGCTTGGCTGCTGTTACCATGTACATGGCCATTGATTTCCTGTAGTGGTGCCTGTGCGAAGGTGTCCAGTGTAGCAGGTATTGCTTGGGAGAGAAATCTAAATCAAACGAGGTGGCTTCCTTGATCAGGTTGTGGACTTTCGTCCAAAAAGGTCTGAGAGCTGTGCATTCCCACCAAATGTGTAACATAGTTCCCTGTTCTTTGTTGCATCTCCAGCATACATCTGGGACAGTAGGACAAAATTTGTGAAGTCTATCAGGAGTTTGGTACCATCTAGTTAGGATTTTGTATCCATTCTCCTGAATCGTAACGCTTATTGAGGCTTTTTGAATGGTCCGACAAACTTCGGACCATTCTAATTCCGTAAGGGAAAGATCTAGGTCCCTGAACCAAGCTTGAGCAAAAGACGAGGAAGAGATTGATGGGGGAGATAGTAAAATGCGATATAAGGTCGAGATTACGTGCCTTTGGGGGCCAGATTTTTCGCAAAGAGCTTCAATCCCCGTCAGAGGTCTCGTCCAGTCGGACAGGGCTCGTCGAGGAGTCAGAAAATGACGAATCTTGAAAAATATCCATAGCGGGATAGAGTGTGGTTGAATATTTTGGTTAATCTCCTCCCAGGACAGGGGGGAACCCCTGTGAAAGAAGAGTCTAGCTGGGATTCTTATGCTTGGCCATATGTCCTGGAGGAAGGAGCTAGACATTCCCGATGGAAAAGCCGGGTTCCAGCGGAGAGATGTTAGGGGACCAGCTGCCAGATTTAATCTCTTGGCCTTGCGCCACGTACTGTGTATCTTTAGTGGGGGGGGGGGGGGGCTATGAGGGGATGACTCTTCAGGTCCTCCTCAAGCGCTGAGTATGGGAGCCAGGATAGAACCTGCAGAGGAATAATCGAGAAGGCATTTTCCAGGTTAATGACTGCTTTAGTGGATGAATGGATGTTCCAATCCACTAATCTAGTTAAAATACAGGCCTTATAGTATGTATGTAGGTCCGGTAGGCCTAAGCCACCACTTTCTTTGGGGGACGTCAATTGGAGATACCTGATCCGGGGTCTTTTGTCTCCCCAGACAAATTTCTGGGAGCACGACTTGAAAGATGTGAAAAAAGAATTTGGAAGTTGAATTGGGACTGTTTGGAACAGATATAGGAATTTCGGTAGTATCGACATTTTGAGAAGGGAGGCTCGTCCGAACCAAGATACCTGTATCGACTTCCAGGATCTAAGGGTGTCATTTGCGGAATTGAGGAGTGGCAGATAATTCAACCTGTACAGATCTGACAGATTTCGGGGTATTGAGATCCCAAGATATGGAATGGACTCAATGGCCCATTTGAATGGGAAATTTGAGGTACAGCGTGTGACTTCCGACTGGGGAAGGGATATATTCAGGGCAAAAGACTTGGTATAATTAATCTGTAAGTAAGAGAGAGATTTGAAGTATTCCAAATCGTGGAGCAAATTTGGGAGCGAGATATGAGGCTGAGACAAGAAAAGTAGCATATCGTCCGCGAACGCGGCAATTTTATGAGAAGAGCCGGCAATATCAACTCCCTTGATATTCGTGTTGGCGCGTATCATATTCAGAAATGGTTCAATTGAAAGGATAAACACAATTGGTGAGAGGGGACACCCCTGGCGGGTCTCGTTGGTTAGGTTGAAGCTATCCGATAGGTGGCCATTGACCCTGACCCTAGCAGTCTGGTTCGTGTAGAGGGCTCGTATGGATGAAAGCATCCGAGGTAAAATGCCCACCGACTCTAAGGTAGCCAGAAGATAGTCCCAGGCCACTCTATCAAACGCTTTTTCGGCGTCCAGGGAGAGAAAGAAGCCTGGGACACCACGAGTAGTGAGCCAGTGATGTATGTTAAGGGCTCTCGTGGTGTTGTCCCTAGCCTCCCTCCCGGGTACAAAACCCGCCTGGTCAAGAGAAACCAGTGAGGGGATGTGCGGAAGAAGGCGATTCGCAAGAATCTTGGCGAAGATCTTGACGTCAACATTCAAGAGTGATATTGGGCGGTAATTCCCAACCAGTGCAGAGTCCTTGCCCTCCTTGGGAATCACCGCAATATGGGCCTCCAGCAAAGAAGAGGAGCGATGGGAGGTGTCAGCCAAGGTTCGGAATGCTCTAAGGAAATGTGGTTTAAGAGATTCTGAGAACATTCGATAGTATGATAGTGAAAAGCCATCCGGCCCAGGGCTTTTACCGGGTTTCATCTCTTTTATTGCTCTATCAAACTCCTCCTCCGTCAGAGGTAACTCTAAAACGGAGGCGTCTGAACGTGAAAGAGGGGGAGGGCAGTGTTTCTCTAGAAAGGATTTCATCCTCTCGAGTCGGGTAGAAGGCGACAGGGGACAATGGAGAGAGGGTTGAAGATTGTACAGAGTGTGATAAAAAGATTCGAACTGTTTGGCAATGGCTTCGTTTGAGCAGTGTTTTATGCCTGCGTTATCCTTTATGAGATGGACATTGGCTGATGCTTTCTGTGTCTGTACCGCTCTGGCCAGCAATCTGCCACTTTTATTGCCTTGCTTGAAAAAGATTCTTTTACTTAACGCAAGTCTGCGGTGGCTCTGAATATTGAGGATGTCTCTAATCTCTTGTCGAGTTTTAGTGAGGTCAGATAGGGTATCGTGGGCGAGAGAGTGTTTATGAGCTCTCTCTAGAACTCCCAGTTTGGTAAAGAGGGACTCGAGATTAGCTTGCCTGGCTTTTTTTTGGGTGGCTGCTAATGAGAGGAGTTTCCCTCTGAGCACACATTTATGAGCCTCCCATTGGCCATTTGGGGATGAGTCAGGTGTATCGTTTTCCGTAAAGAATGTGGAGAGTGCTGCTTGAACCTCGTCTTTTATCTTTGGATCCCTCAGTAGGGAGGGGTTCAAACGCCAGGATTTACGCCTAGTGTCCGTACTCGGGAACCGGATAGTCATAGTAATGGGGTTGTGGTCAGAAAGAACTCTGGGTTCAATGGAGGTGGAAACTAGTAGGGGTAGATCTGTTTGGGAAATAAAGAAATAATCGATTCTAGAGAATTTGTCATGGGGGGCGGAATAAAAGGTGTAATCTTTACTGTCCAGATTCAATATTCTCCATGAATCATGTAGCCTCAGTTTTTGCAGTTGTATAGATATTTGCCGCAATGCCCGAAAAGGGAGTACAGAGGAGCCAGTAGACGAGTCCAGATGAGGGTTCAGGGGGGCATTAAAGTCCCCACCTAGTATGAGCATCCCCGAGGCAAAGTCTAGTAGCTCTTGAGTCATCGAACGGAAAAATGGGACCTGTTTGGAGTTGGGAGCATAAATATTCGCAATAGTTATTGGTCTTGAGTTTAGTTTCCCCTTGATAAAGAGGTACCTGCCATCCAAGTCGCGTTTAACATCAGCCACCTGAAAATCTACCTGCCTCGAAAGTAGTATGGAGACTCCTCTAGTTTTAGAGCCGACTGTAGCCGCGTGGAAGGAAATAGGGAAGTTTTTGTTCATTAACTTGGGAACTTCCCCTTCTTTAAAGTGTGTCTCCTGGATCAGAAGTATCTGAGCGTGCATTCTGTGAGCCTCAGCTAATAGTTGTGACCTTTTCTCAGGTATATTCAGTCCTTGGGCGTTGATTGAAATTAATTTACATGTCTGACCCCGGGGGGGAGGAGGAGTGTTCTGCATGGCTAGTAGAGGGGAAGGGGAGAAGAGAAAAGAAAAAAAAAAAACAGAGGGGTTGGGGAGGGGTGAATAGAGTGGATGGAAGAAAGAACAGTGGGGGCAGGTTGATGTAAAGAGGGCTCAGCCGCTGCAGAAGTGAGCTGGGTGTGTTAGACACTTATGCCTCGGGCCTCTCAAAAGGAAAAGGGGTTGGGCAAAAGAAAGGATCAGAGTAAGCTGTAGGAGGGGAGAGAGGATAGGTAAGAAGGTTAGATAATAGGGCCTTATTCAGGCAAGTAAAAGAGAATTGAGATAAGGCTGTAAAGGAGGGTGTTAGGACCCCGCAGAGAAGGCAGGTTTCAAGTGGTCCGCCTAGGTTCTGTGCGGGGTAGGAACAATACAAGTTGTATTACGGGTCAACAGTAACTAGGAGTGTTACTGTTACAGTACCGTTGTGTTGGAGAAAGTGTATGACAAACGGTCACTGACCTGATAGAGGACTGTGCATAAAGTGGGGGAGTGCTAAAGAAGCAAAAATTTGGTGAATAATAGAACAACAAACCGGCCAAAACTCACCATGTTCAAACTGACAGGTTCAGTTCGGTAATCATCTAAGAAAAAATCTATTATAGAAAATAAGGAGACAAAATAGGGTGTTATATAAAAAGGAAAACTTCAGTAATAACAGTGGAACCATAACGTTCCCCAGTGAGTAGCTCCACCCACTCAACCATGGAAATGTTTGATATTCTTAAATTACATTGCGAAAAGGTATTAAGAGACATCCCCCAATCTTTTAGGAGAACTGAATTCTACTCTTTCCAACCACTGTTAGCCCTAGTGGTATCTGGTGTTAATTTAGTCTTAATGTCAAAGGGGTTGGGTAATCTAAGGTCCCCTCCA
Source organism: Pelophylax lessonae (assembly GCF_965119305.1). Lineage (NCBI taxonomy): Eukaryota > Metazoa > Chordata > Amphibia > Anura > Ranidae > Pelophylax > Pelophylax lessonae. The sequence continues at coordinate 214,126,077 of NC_138772.1, read as the reverse complement.
TCGACTGGATTCCCCGCAAGCCCTGCTGTTACGGAAGGGGTGGCGGGGTGTGTCACAAGAAACGGTACAATCCAGTAGGCGTTGTATTAGGTGGGTGTGATGACAGTAAACTACGGGCCTTGCTTGGGAGAAATATAGAACCATAAATGAGATTCCGGCACGCCTGGATACGCTACTCGGATGCGTGTCAGAAAAACTAATTGTGCAGCTTGTGAATGGTCTCGTTATGAAAATGTTACGCCCCCTAGGACCCTATGGTCGTGATAGGGGGATTAGTGATCAAACAATGCTTCAACTAGGCAGGGTCAGTAGTTAGGTAAGTTGAGCGTCGTGCAGGCGTGCCAGACAGGTCATCCAGATTTCTATTCTGGTCTCTCTATTGCGTAAAACCAAGAGTATCTACAAAATCAATGTGCATAGATCTACAAGGAATAAAACAGGTAGCGTGGTGCCAAAGTTCTATATCTTTGTAACCTATTAACTATATTACCAATTAAAATCAAGTATCAGTTGTGCAATAGATTATATATATCTCTATAGAATAGGCGTGTTGCTGTACTTTTTATAAAGGTTCAACCTGTATCTGAGCATAAAGATATGTAAATCACAGTCGTCCTGTCGTAAACCATTCAAAGCATTCAAACAAGTACACTTCACATCCCAAGTCGCTCATCCACACCACTAACAGACCTCAACATTTCACGCAAGAAACCTATAATACATCTCAATCATACACGTAAAAAAAAAAAAAAAAAAAAGAAACCATATCCCTTGATCGCTACTTTCGCATGCCCAAGGATAAAGAACAATGTCATAATGAATGGGATAATAATACCGACTGTTCCTCCCCCCGACTTCATCTGTGATATCTGAAAGCAGACTCAAAATAATCAACTAGGACAACCATTGTCCAGGCAGAAGAGCCGTGCGACCCAGCCTGGGGGTTGGGGAAAAAAATGAAAAAATAAAGAGGGGGAATCTGTGGTCCTGTATCATTAGAGTTAATGCAACGTCGGGCCTGGAAGGGCAGATAGGAGGGTTGCAGGAATCATGGAGAAGTTCCTAAGCTGGGCAGGTTCAACACATAGGATATTGAATGACCAGTTCGCAGTGAGTAGTAGTTCAGTCCTCTAGGTGAAAAGGAAAGTCTCGAGGGATGTGTAGGATGGGCATCCTTGTATAGAAGGAGTAGGGGGGGTAATAATCCATGTACTAACAGAGTTAGAGAGCAAAACATTAGGGAGCAGGCGGGACACTCACCGGAAATTAACAGAGTCATTCACAAAGTAACAGGGCATCAGGGTTCCAGATGATCTCTTCTTTCATTCGAGGAGCGGCGCGGGGTGCCTGCCTTGTCCTCTCTGGATCTTGGTGAGTTGGTGCTAGAACGATGGCGCGTGCGCCTGCTCTTGCGGCTCTGCCTCTGAGACTTCGGGGTTCCTGTTGTGGAGACCTGGACCCAGGGGTCTGGGGGAAAAAACGAACAATACCACTCCGGGAGATCCATTTCAGGAATGTCGAATGCTGCACAAAAAGCAGTGAGGTCGTCCGGGGTGCGCAGGGAAGCATTCCTGTTGCCAGAGGAGGCGAATAGGCAGAAGGGGAAACGCCATCTATATGTAATGCCCCGGGTTCGAAGGACTTCCAGCAGGGGGCGCATCGCCCTTCTGTTTTGCAAAGTGATGGCTGATAGATCCTGAAACAGCTTCACTTCTGAGCCATTAAAGCGAATTGTGTCCTTAGATCTGGCCTTCCTCAAGATGGCTTCCTTAAGAGGGAAACTGACGAGACAGGCTATTACGTCTCTTGGGGGGTCTAAATCACCACCCCTGGGTCGGAGGGCCCTGTGCACTCTCTCAAACTCAATTGGAGAGTCATGGGGGCGATCCATTAGGTCGTTGAAGATGTTAGTGAGTGCTGATTCCAGATCTTGAGGCTCAACTCTTTCAGGGAGGCCTAGAAGACGGATGTTATGCCTTCTTCCCCAATTATCTAGGTCCTCGATTTGACGATTGACTTCGATCATGTGGGCGATATTTGCGTCTGAGGACTGCTGCAGCTGCCGAATGGCCGAACCTTGTGTAGCGGTAGCTTTCTCCGTGTCATTCAGTCGTGCAGTAACCGAACAAAGCTCCGCTGTGAGCTCTGTGATGGCTGCCCCAAGTGTTTGTCTAATGTCCAGAGCGACATTCTGCAGGTCCTGGAGGCTAGAAAGCGGAGCCGCCATAGCAGATGTAGAGGCCGGCTGAGAGTGCAGGTTTGCCTGAGGAGCGGAAGGGCCTAGGGCGGGAGCCGGGGAGGCCGCGCGCTGTTCCAAAGTCTGAGAACGAAGCACTAGTGGGGCACTCCCGAGGGCCGCTGGTGTATCCGATAACACCCGGTTGGCTGAGGTGCTTCGGCCGGATCGAAGCATGGCAGTTGACCGCTGAGAAAGATGTGATAAAGCCGGATTTTATCCCCCTATGCACAGAGCGGTTCTATCAAGTGGCCATCGAGGTCCGGTGCCGATTATACATTTTCTTAACCAAGGGAAGATTCGTTCTTATGAGGAGTTGACTTCCCTCCCACATTTTTCAGGGATCCCATTCTGGAATTATGTCCAAATCAGAAACTATGTGCTCCATAGACTAAAAAGCATCATTAAACCCATTAAATTATCATCTTTTGAAGAATTAGGTTTTGATCCGAACCATAAACCTCATCTAATATCGAAATTATACTCCATCCTCTGGGAAAACACAATCCCAGGAGATAGCCTTTTTTGTGAAGCATGGTCAACCGATCTACAAACCACTGTATCAGATGCCCAGTGGACGAGGATTTTTTATGCTGTCCACAAGGGGTCCGTCAGTGTCTCCACCCAAGAGAATAACTTTAAGCTCCTATCACGATGGTATCGCACACCCTCTCTCCTTCACCTTTGGAACAAGGACATTGATAGCAAATGTTGGCGTTGTCATGAAAATGAAGGGAGTTTGCGTCACATTTGGTGGAACTGCCCCGTTATCCAAGCATTTTGGAAACAAACCCATAACATTATTCATGAAATAACGCTTACTTCACTACCATACTCACCTCTCTCATACCTATTTCATTTACAACCTTACGCCAATAGAAAATACTGCAAATCCTTAAGTATGTTCCTAGTCAATGCAGCTAAGCTATGTATACCAAGACACTGGGGATCCCCACAGGTCCCCTCCCTTAAAGACTGGATCATGCAAATTAACAAACTGGCAGAGATGGAAGAGCTCATTGCCATCTCCCATGACTCACTATTCAAATATGCCTCCACCTGGAATCCTTGGAACAAATTCAGAGAATCAAACACGTACATCTCAATTATGAAATGAAGACCCATTTTCCACCTAAAATACAGCAACATGTAACCCTTTAATCCATTTACTCAAACTTAACAACAGCTCCCTAATCGTCACTAAAGAGTCACTACTCCCATTATTCCAATCCCCCCCCCCCCCACATTCCTCACCTCTACCCCTTCTCTACCCTTATCCTTCTCATTCCATGGGAGAGGTTGGTGCTGGGAACCAACCTCTCCCCTCTATCACCTACAACCAACATCTGCATAATTCAATTACATCATTCAAGTAACTGAATTTATCTCTGAATCTGCAACTCTATTATGCTTTTCATTTAGCAACTTGATGAAACAAAAAAAGAATACCTCACCCGCACCGATTCTGTTACGTTATGCATACTCATACATACATTTTCTAAATTCTGTTATTTGGAAGTGAAACTCAGTTATATGCATTCCTGTTTTTCTTCAATTATACCTTGAACACCGAGAATGTTGATCGGATTGTTCAACTGTTTGTATGTTTTATTACCATACTCTCTGTACCAATAAACCGTTTTGGAAAAAAAAAAAAAAGTGGGGCCCCAAATTTTTTTATATTCTACCAAAAATATAGGCGCATTTAATCAATTTAGCCAAATAAAACATACAACTACATGAAAATATGCTTTAATTAAATAACATTGAATGGTACCTTCAAATATCTGACTCTGCTTCAGAAGCACCCTATCTCTGATCGCAGGCTCTCTTCCTGTATATGAATGCGGGCGGTTGTGGCAAGTGACGGAGCAGCAAAGCTGTGTAGAGAACAAATCTCATCAATTATAATATTCTATTATGTTATCTACACAGCTCTACTGCTCCTCACCCAGGTCTATTACAAGTAGGCCTGGGTGAGGAGCAGCAGAGCCATATAAAGAACATTCAGAGCTCTGCACATTGCGTTGTACAGGGACTTACTCATTTACATGAAACACATGGCGTCATGACAACAATACTCATAATAAATGAGGCACAGGTCATTTAGGAGTTTTTTTTTTTTTTTTTACACATATTGCACCAGAAATTGGTTGCATTTAAATTATAATACCTACAAAAGATAACGCACTTACAAAAAATGACAGATCTAATAATGCTACATGATATGTCAATGTGGCATGATATGTCAATGTTTGCTTTGGTCTGCTCGATCTTGAACCATAGCATAAGACCCCTGGAGACGGACGGAGGCAGGATGATCAGATCCCCGCGGCAGCATCCATTTTACTGACTGCACTGATGCAGATGCCGTGATCTGTATTGATCACAGCATCTGAGTGGTTAATGGCGCACATGAGCGTAATCGCTGATGTCCGCCATTACCGATGGGTCCCTGGCTGCTGATAGCAGCTGGGACCTATGACATGAGCACCACTCTGGTGCTCGCCGTCATGTACAGGATGTAAATGTACGTCCTTGTGCGATAAGTACCGCCGCACCAGGACGTACAATTGTTTACATTATTTTATTTGAAAAATGGGAAAAGGGGGATAATTCAAACTTTTATTAGGGAAGGGGCTTATTTACATTTATTAACATTTTTTTGCGTTAGGGAGTACTGGGAGTTGCAGTGAGCTACTGACAAACTACAACTCCCAGCATGCCCTAACATAGCCTATGGCTCTGCAGCTGCCTCAAACCAAAACTACAACTCCCATTATGTTGCACCATAACTTATTCTGTAATACTATATAGTGCAACATGCTAGGAGTTGTAATTTTGGGGCAGCTGCAGAGCCATAGGTTGTATCAGGGCATACTGGGAGTTGCAGTTACTAACTACAATGCCCAGCATGCCCTGATACAGCTAACCCAAAAGGTTTGGTCAGCTGAATAGGGTGTATGTGTATCAGGGCATGCTGGGCCGCACCCTTGCCATGCCTCCATCCACACCCCGCCTCCAGCCACACCCACAATAAAACAACACAACATTGCTCTCTGATACCTAGGCCAAGTTGGCTCCTCTTACCTTAATTACAGTTGCTGGTTGGCAAGCTGTGGTCTTGCTGGCTATGACTGGCAGGCTGTGGTCTTGTTGGCTACCGCTGGCAGGCTGTGGTCTTGCTGGCTACTGCTGGCAGGCTGTGGTCTTGCTGGCTACCGCTGGCAGGCTGTGGGCATGTGGGTGGCACTGGCAGGCTTGCTGTGGCTGGCAGGCTGTGGCTTGCTGGCTGTGGCTGGCACTGGCAGGCTTGCTTGCTGGCTGGCTGGCAGGCTGTGGCATGCTGGCTGGCAGGCTGTGGGCCTGTGGCTGGCACTGGCAGGCTTGCTGTGGCTGGCAGGCTGTGGCTTACTGGCTGTGGCTGGCACTGGCAGGCTTGCTGGCTGGCTGTGGCTTGCTGGCTGGCAGGCTGTGGGCCTGTGGCTTGCTGGCTCTGGGCCTGTGGCTGGCACTGGCAGGCTTTCGGGCTGGCAGTCTGTGGCTTGCTGGCTGTGGGCCTGTGGCTGGCACTGGCAGGCTGGCTGGAAGGCTGTGGCTTGCTTGCAGGCTGTGGCTTGCTGGCTGTAGGCCTGTGGCTGGCACTGGCAGGCTTGCTGGCAGGCCGTGGCTTGCTGGCTGTGGGCATGTGGCTGGCACTGGCAGGCTGTGGCTTGCTGGCTGTGGGCCTGTGGCTCACACTGGCAGGCTTGCTGGCTGACTGGCAGGCTGTGGGCCTGTGGCTTGCTCGCTGTGGGCCTGTGACTGGCACTGGCAGGCTTGCTGGCAGGCTGTTGGCCTGTGGCCAGGGGCGGACTGAGCGGTCGGGCACTTCAGACGTGGTCCGAGGGCCTGGCCAGGAAGAGGGGGCCTGGACGGGAAGGGGGCCCACTGCCCAGTACAGAATTAACTCACCCGGTGATATGTAGTGGGAGGAGGGGAGGGGCACAGCTGCTGTCGCTGCTTCAGTGAGAGGAGGGGCCCAGGCTAGCACAGGAATGATGTGTACATACATTTGCATTATCCCACACAATTTTAATAAAAATATATGATTCATATATTTTTATTAAAATTGTGTGGGATAATGCAAATGTATTTACACATCATTCCTCACAGGAGAGACCATTGAGTGGAGCTGGATTTCACATAGAGGCCATATGTTACAAGAACTACTCACATCTTACAGAAACCGCCAGGGAGGAAGCAGGGATTGAAGAAGATGAAGAGGGCACTCCTTCGCAATCGCCGGCATCCAGGAAATTGTCTCCGGTGAGGTTAGCGACCATTACCCCCAGAGGCGTAACTAGAACCTTCAGGGCCCTGATGCAAGAAACCATGAAGGGCCCCGCAACCTCCAGCCTCAGCCCTTCCCACTGGTCCCAGGACACTTTACGGTCCTGCAGCGTATCTCTTTCACATTTTGTGCAGTGGACCCCCTTCCTGCAGTTTAAAGTTTAAACAAGAAAATGAATGTAGCCACCCCATCTAAGAAGGGTACCTGGGCAGTGTTACAGGAGGGGGAAGTGTGACAGGATGGGAGACAGTGGAGGACAGCTTGGGGGTGCAGTGTGATGGGAGGGGGTCAGTGTGACTGAAGGGGCCAGTGCGGCTGGAGGGTGGGACTGTGTGACAAGAGGGGGGGCAGTGTGACGGGAGGGGGGCAATGTGATGGTAGGGGGCAGTGGATGGGATGGGGGCAGAGTGCCAGGAGGGAGGTACTGTAATGGGAGGGGGGCAGTGTGATGGGAGGGGGCAGTGGAGAGCAGTATGAGGGGGCAGTGTGACAGGAGGGAGCAGTATGGGGGCACAGCATGATTGAGTGGGGGCAGTGGAGGGTAGTATGGGGAGACAGTGTGACAGGAGGGGGCAGGATGGGGGAAAGCATGATGGGAGGGGGCAGTATGGGGGCAGTGTGACAGGAGGGGGAAGTATGGGGGGACAACATGATGGGAGGAGGGCAGTGGGGGTCAGTATGGGGGACAGCATGATGCGAGGGGGGCAGTATGACAGGAGGGGACAGTATGGGTACAGTATGATGGGAGGGGGACAGTGTTATGAGAGGGGGCAGTGGAGAGCAGTTTGGGGGGCAGTATGATGGGAGGGGGCAGTATGACAGGAGGGAGACAGTGTGATGGGAGGGGGCAGTGGATGGCAGTATGGGGAGGACAGTATGCCAGGAGTGGGCAGTTTGGGGGGGACAGTGTGATGGCAGGGGGTATGGGGGGGGACAGTGTGCCAGGAGGGGGCAGTATGGGGGGACAGTGTGATGGGAGGGAGACAGTGTGATGGGAGGGGGCAGTGGAGGGCAGTATGGGGGGGGCAGTGTGCCAGGAGGGGGCAGTATGGGGGGACAGTATTATGGGAGGGGGCAGTGGAGGGCAGTGGGGGGGGGGCAGTGTGCCAGGAGGGGGCAGTACTTCCCTACCATGCCCAGCAGCAGGAACAGCCTTAAAACAAGAAGTTGAAGCTGAAGCCGGAGTCAGGGGGCGGAGCTTGGAGGCGGTCCTAGGTATGGATGACTACTTGTGAACATTGTGGAGACAGCTAGCACCAGGCTGGATAGGAGGGCTGACGGGGCGGCATATAGGAGAGCCATGGTGACCCTTGTGATCCCTATAATTATGCCCCTGGTTACCCCTATCACAACCTGTGGAGGCGGGGCCCGTCGACATCATGTCAGTATGCGACGCCAACATGCCCCCGCACACAGGACACAATGGAATACCAGCCCTAGCCTGGGCCCCTCCTCCTCTCACTGACGCAGCGCCGGCCACCGGGCCCCTCCCCAGATCCCCTCCTCACATTGTAGCAGTGCCGGCCACTGGGTCCCTCCCCTCCTTCTACTATGTATCGCCGGCCAAGGTGAGTTAATTCTATACTGGGCGGCGGCTCCCCTTGCTGGCCAGGCCCTCGGACCACGTCCGAAGTGCCTGACCGCTCAGTCCGCCCCTGCCGGGGCCCCTGGACATTCGGGGCCCTGGGCAGTTTCCCAGGTTGCCCCCCCCTAACGCCGGCCCTGATTGTAGTCACTTACATTTAAAAACGTTAAGATCAACAGGTGCACATAGGAGAACCGCGGTAAATGTTCAAGCGTGTCCCAGGAACTGCAGGAGGGTCAACTGATGCATTTCGGCCAATCAGCCGTTGTCTATACAGTAGTGCCAGCTTAGTTTACAGCGATGCTCGGGGATGGCGGGTCGGGAACCCGCAACCTGGGCTTACCGACCCGCCATCCCAGAGCAGGAGGTGGGATCGTCTCGGGGGGTCGGGCGGGAACAGGAATGGTGTTCCTGTTGTAGAATAAGTACAGGAACGTCATTCCCATGCCTTCCCGCAGGACTCAAACCCTGATGTGACTGCTGACAAAAGCAGCAGGATGAATTCTGAAGTGTTTCTGGCAATATTATCTGTTAATATTAATAGTATTCATATTATTTTATAATAATAATAATTATTATTATTAATATTATAATATCATTAATATCATCAAAGGAAGGCTTGATCCATTTAAGGAAGGATCGAGCGAAGGAAGGATCAAAGCCACTTCAGGGTGAACTGAGCCTTTAGGCAGCAAAGATAACCAGAGAGAAGAGGTGAGGGTTAAAACAAAAAAGACCCATAGGAATCGACATGTGCAGAACTAAAAAATGCATAATAATTTTGTTACCGATAAGTTAAATTAGTTTTTTAATTTTTCGGAATTACTTTTGTTTCGTTTATTCATTTTCAAATTCAATTCGATTTCAATTTGGATTCAATATTCCAAATTAATCGACGTTCAAATTCAAATTTATTTATTGGAAATTTGAATTTCAGAAGACAGTTATATCCTTTTTATTCTGTTCCATTCTGTTCTAATCTATTGTTTTTTTCTATTCTATTCTTTTCTATTCTCCTATTTTCTATTCTGTTCTAATTTATTCTAATCGAAATTCGAAATCCGGATGATGGTTATATTCTATTCTATTGAATTATATATTAGATTGATTTTTTCTTTTGTTTTCTATTCTTTTCTATTCTGTTTTTTATTTATTCTATCCAAAATTTTAATTTCTGAAGACAGTTATATTGTATTCTATTATTTTCTATTCTAATCTATTTTCTGTTATTCTATTATTTTCTTTTCTTTTCTAAATGATTCTATTCAAATTCATTCTATTTGAAATTTGAATTTCGAAGTCAATTATATTCTATTTTATTCTATTCAACTGATTTATTTTTCTATTCTTTTCTTTGATTTTTATTTTATTCTTTTCTATTCTATTATTTTCTGTTTTACTCTATTCTTTTTAGTTCTATTTCCTATTTTATTCTTTTATTTTCTGTTCAATTCTTTTAGTTTATATTCTGGTCTTTTATATTCCCTTATTTTCTATTATATTTGATTATTTTCTTTTATTCTACTCTATATTATTTTATATTCTATTCCTTTATTTTCTATTATACTTGATTCTATTATTTTATATTATATTCTATTCTGTTTAACTCTATTCTTTTCTATCATACCCTATTCTTGGATTCCTTTATTTTCTATTTTATTATATTCTTGTTTTAGAATTCTATTTTAATTTTGGCAAAATTTCATTTAGTTATTTGGGATTTGTTAAAATGTTTCATCTATTGTAATTTGGAAATTTAGATACACTTGAATATCCAAATAACAAAAATGTGTCAGAATTTCAATTTGGGAAAGAAATTAACCGCACATGTCTAAATCATACTCCCAAAAGCATAAGCCTGTTGAGAGGCTCATACACACATATACAATATGTTACCAAAAGTATTGGGACGTCTGCCTTCACACGCACATAAACTTTAATGACATTACAGTCTTAGTCCATAGGGTTCAATAGTGAGTTGGCCCACCCTGTGTAGCTATAACAGCTTCAACTCTTCTGAGAAGGTTGTACACAAGGTTTAGTAGTGGGTCTATGGGAATTTTTGACCATTCTTCCAGAAGTGAATTTGTGAGGTCAGGCACTGATGTGGACGAGAAGGCCTGGCTTGGAGTTGGGCTTGACCACTTAGTTCCAGTGAAGAGAACTTTTGAGGCGTCAGCAAACCAAGACATTTTGGAAAATTTCATGCTCCCAACTTTGTAGGAAAAGTTTGGGGATGGTCCCTTCCTATTCCAACATGACTGCTCACCAGTGCACAAAGCAAGGTCCATAAAGACTTGGATGAGCAAGTTTGGGGTTGGGGGACTTGACTGGCCTCAACCTGATAGAACACCTTTGGGGATGAATTAGAGCACAGACGGTGAGCCAGGCCTTCTCGTCCAACATCAGAGCCTGACCTCACAAATGCGCTTCTGGAAGAATGGTCAAACATTCCCATAGACACACTACTAAACCTTGTAGACAGCCTTCCCAGAAGAGTTGAAACAATTATAGCTGCAAAGGCTGGGCAAGCTCAATATTGAACCTCTAGGACTAAGACTGGGATGCCTTTAAAGTTACATGCGCGTATAAAGGCAGGTGTCCCAATACTTTTGATAGTGTATAATATAAGACTTAAAAAAAATATAAATCTGGCAGAACATTGTATTGGGTTATAGGGTTAACCTTAGCAAAATCTACACTGGTAATGAATGAGATACTCACTCACTGGCTCGGGATTGCATTGGAAGGTGGATCTCCACATGTTGGTTGAGTTGGAGGGTGAATCCGCACATGTTGGAGGGTGGATCCGCACATGCTGGTTGTGTTGGAGGGTGGATCCGCACATGCTGGTTGAGTTGGAGGGTGGATCTCCACATGCTGGTTGTGTTGGAGGGTGGATCTCCACATGCTTGTTGTGTTGGAGGGTGGATCCCCACATGCTGGTTGTGTTGGAGGGTGGATCCGCACATGTTGGTTGAGTTGGAGGGTGGATCCGCACATGCTGGTTGAGTTGGAGGGTGGATCTCCACATGCTGGTTGAGTTGGAGGGTGGATCTCCACATGCTGGTTGTGTTATAGGGTGGATCTCCACATGCTGGTTGTGTTGGAGGGTGGATCTCCACATGCTGGTTGTGTTGGAGGGTGGATCTCCACATGCTGGTTGTGTTGGAGGGTGGATCCTCACATGTTGGTTGAGTTGGAGGGTGGATCCTCACATGTTGGTTGAGTTGGAGGGTGGATCAGCACATGTTGGTTGAGTTGGAGGGTGGATCCTCACATGTTGGTTGAGTTGGAGGGTGGATCCTCACATGTTGGTTGAGTTGGAGGGTGGATCCCCACATGCTGGTTGTGTTGGAGGGTGGATCCCCACATGTTGGTTGTGTTGGAGGGTGGATCCGCACATGTTGGTTGTGTTGGAGGGTGGATCCGCACATGTTGGTTGTGTTGGAGGGTGGATCCGCACATGTTGGTTGAGTTGGAGGGTGGATCCGCACATGTTGGTTGAGTTGGAGGGTGGATCCGCACATGTTGGTTGAGTTGGAGGGTGGATCCTCACATGTTGGTTGAGTTGGAGGGTGGATCCCCACATGTTGGTTGTGTTGGAGGGTGTATCCGCACATGTTGGTTGTGTTGGAGGGTGGATCCGCACATGTTGGTTGTGTTGGAGGGTGGATCCGCACATGTTGGTTGTGTTGGAGGGTGGATCCGCACATGTTGGTTGAGTTGGAGGGTGGATCCTCACATGTTGGTTGAGTTGGAGGGTGGATCCCCACATGTTGGTTGTGTTGGAGGGTGGATCCGCACATGTTGGTTGTGTTGGAGGGTGGATCCGCACATGCTGGTTGTGTTGGAGGGTGGATCCGCACATGTTGGTTGAGTTGGAGGGTGGATCCGCACATGCTGGTTGAGTTGGAGGGTGGATCTCCACATGCTGGCTGAGTTGGAGGGTGGATCCGCACATGTTGGTTGAGTTGGAGGGTGGATCCGCACATGTTGGTTGAGTTGGAGGGTGGATCCTCACATGTTGGTTGAGTTGGAGGGTGGATCCTCACATGTTGGTTGAGTTGGAGGGTGGATCCCCACATGCTGGTTGTGTTGGAGGGTGGATCCCCACATGTTGGTTGTGTTGGAGGGTGGATCCGCACATGTTGGTTGTGTTGGAGGGTGGATCCGCACATGTTGGTTGTGTTGGAGGGTGGATCCGCACATGTTGGTTGAGTTGGAGGGTGGATCCGCACATGTTGGTTGAGTTGGAGGGTGGATCCGCACATGTTGGTTGAGTTGGAGGGTGGATCCTCACATGTTGGTTGAGTTGGAGGGTGGATCCCCACATGTTGGTTGAGTTGGAGGGTGGATCCGCACATGTTGGTTGAGTTGGAGGGTGGATCCGCACATGCTGGTTGAGTTGGAGGGTGGATCCCCACATGTTGGTTGAGTTGGAGGGTGGATCCGCACATGTTGGTTGAGTTGGAGGGTGGATCCGCACATGCTGGTTGAGTTGGAGGGTGGATCTCCACATGCTGGCTGAGTTGGAGGGTGGATCCGCACATGTTGGTTGAGTTGGAGGGTGGATCCGCACATGTTGGTTGAGTTGGAGGGTGGATCCTCACATGTTGGTTGAGTTGGAGGGTGGATCCTCACATGTTGGTTGAGTTGGAGGGTGGATCCCCACATGCTGGTTGTGTTGGAGGGTGGATCCCCACATGTTGGTTGTGTTGGAGGGTGGATCCGCACATGTTGGTTGTGTTGGAGGGTGGATCCGCACATGTTGGTTGTGTTGGAGGGTGGATCCGCACATGTTGGTTGAGTTGGAGGGTGGATCCGCACATGTTGGTTGAGTTGGAGGGTGGATCCGCACATGTTGGTTGAGTTGGAGGGTGGATCCTCACATGTTGGTTGAGTTGGAGGGTGGATCCCCACATGTTGGTTGTGTTGGAGGGTGTATCCGCACATGTTGGTTGTGTTGGAGGGTGGATCCGCACATGTTGGTTGTGTTGGAGGGTGGATCCGCACATGCTGGTTGTGTTGGAGGGTGGATCCGCACATGTTGGTTGAGTTGGAGGGTGGATCCGCACATGCTGGTTGAGTTGGAGGGTGGATCTCCACATGCTGGTTGTGTTATAGGGTGGATCTCCACATGCTGATTGTGTTGGAGGGTGGATCTCCACATGCTGGTTGTGTTGGAGGGTGGATCTCCACATGCTGGTTGAGTTGGAGGGTGGATCCGCACATGTTGGTTGAGTTGGAGGGTGGATCCTCACATGTTGGTTGAGTTGGAGGGTGGATCCTCACATGTTGGTTGAGTTGGAGGGTGGATCCCCACATGCTGGTTGTGTTGGAGGGTGGATCCCCACATGTTGGTTGTGTTGGAGGGTGGATCCGCACATGTTGGTTGTGTTGGAGGGTGGATCCCCACATGTTGGTTGTGTTGGAGGGTGGATCCGCACATGTTGGTTGAGTTGGAGGGTGGATCCGCACATGTTGGTTGAGTTGGAGGGTGGATCCGCACATGTTGGTTGAGTTGGAGGGTGGATCCTCAATGTTGGTTGAGTTGGAGGGTGGATCCCCACATGTTGGTTGTGTTGGAGGGTGGATCCGCACATGTTGGTTGTGTTGGAGGGTGGATCCGCACATGTTGGTTGCGTTGGAGGGTGGATCCGCACATGTTGGTTGTGTTGGAGGGTGGATCCGCACATGTTGGTTGAGTTGGAGGGTGGATCCTCACATGCTGGTTGAGTTACATAGTTACATAGTTGGTGAGGTTGAATAAAGACAATAGTCCATCCAGTTAAACCTGTGTAGGTGTGTGTGGCTGTAATCATCTCGCATACCCCTGAATGTTCTGATCCTTGAGATGTACGTCTAGAAGTCTTTTGAAAGCCACCATATTACCTGCAGAAACCATCTCTTGTGGTAGAGAATTCCACAATCTTGTAGCCCTAACAGTAAAGAACCCCCCACGTTGCCTGAGGTTAAAACGCTTCTCCTCTAATCGCATTGTATGCCCCCGAGTCCTCATGCAATCCCTGTGACTGAACAGCTTTTCTTCTAAGCCTAGATCCCCATTGAGATATTTAAAAATTGCTATCATGTCCCCCCTCAGGCGTCTCTTCTCCAGGGAGAATAAATCAAGCGATTGCAGACGCTCCTCATAATCAAGGTCCTCCAATCCCCTAATTAGTTTAGTTGCCCTTCTCTGGACCCTCTCCAGCTCCAACACATCCCTTCTGAGGACTGGTGACCAGAACTGGACAGCATACTCCAGATGCGGTCGGACCAGAGTTTTATAAAGTGGAAGGATTATAGGCTTATCTCTGGAATACATCCCTTTCTTTATGCATGCTAATATTCTGCTGGCTTTGGCAGCTGCCGCTTGACATTGCATGCTGTTGCCTAGTCTATCATCCACCAATACTTCCAGATCCTTCTCCATTTTTGATTCTCCCAGGGGTTCCCCTCCTAACGTGTATTGTGCTTTTATGTTGCTAGTCCCCAAGTACAAAACCTTACACTTCTCCACGTTAAACCTCATTTGCCAAGTCGTTGCCCACTCCGTTATTTTGTCCAGGTCATACTGTAGGATATTGTAACGCTCGGCGTTTATTTAGTAAAGTGGATTTGCAGCTGCAGATTTCACTCAGTAGTCGTGTAGAGATGTGTTGAATTACCATATCCAACTCTCCAGACTCATCATTGTGGCCCAGCCTGCTTCAGCATGCAAATATACAGACACTCAGATAAGGTGTTCCTGGAGTGATAGGTTGTATACGATAGTATAGAGGTGATGTGCTGAAAGGACAGGCGTGAGTGGTGATAACAATGGTAGGCACTCAATAGTAAGGTTCAGGAGTGTTAGCAGATGGTGATAGGTAGTATGCAGATAGGTTAGCAATCATGTACAAGTAACAGGTGGTAGGGGACAGCAGATGAAGTGTACAGGAGTTGCTAACTTAGTGCAATGATATAGATGGTAGTAGACCCAAGAGCTAGCAATCTATGTAACAGTGCAGATGACAGGAATAGTAATGCATAGATAGTAACAGTCTTTAGTATGCAAGAGTAGATAGTGTAAGTTGTTAGGAAGGAATCCCCTGTGGGGTACTTATCACAAGTTGGTTTAGTAGTGGAGAGGGGTCCGGTAATAGAATAAGGATCAGGTAGCGAGACCAGGTAGCGAGATACAAGATCAAGTAGAGAGACTCCGGTATGTGCAGGCATTGAAGTAATAGCTGGCTTCGGCAGCGTAAGGCAAGGCTGTGTAACAAGCGGTTTGAACGAACGCCTTGTGAGAGAAAGCCGGCGATTGAAATAGCCGCTCAGAGCGGCGCTTAGCGATGACGTCATGCGGTCTTAAAGAGGTAGGCAGGTATATGCGTTCCACCTAGCTGGAAAGGTGGGACGCAAATGCGGAATAGAAATGGGCTGGAAGAGTACCGAAGGTACCAGAATCTTACAGATATCTGCTTCATGCTGTGCTGTTATTGCCCTGCCTAATTATTGCCCTGCCTAATTTTGTGTCATCTGCAAAAACTGATATTGAACTACAGATCCCGTCCTCAATGCTGTTTATGAATAAATTGAACAAGGTTGGTCCTAGGACTGAGCCTTGGGGGACCCCGCTTACTACCTCAGACCAGTCTGAGTATGCGCTGTTTATTACCACCCTTTGGACACGCCCTTTTAGCCAGTTCCGTATCCAAGAGCAAACCCTGCTGTCGATACCTGCAGACCTTATTTTATAAATTAAGCGCTTATGGGGAACTGTATCGAACGCCTTAGCGAAATCCAAGTACACCACATCCACTGGTCTGCCCCTATCTAGCTCACAGCTCACCTCCTCGTAGAATGTTAAGAGATTGGTTTGACAAGAACGCCCATTTGTAAACCCGTGCTGGTTACTACTGATGATGCTGTTGTCCTTAGCAAACTCTACGATATAGTCCCTTATCATCCCCTCCAGAAGTTTACATACTACTGATGTCAGACTGACAGGCCTATAATTTCCCGGGATATGCCTCTGACCCTTTTTGAATATCGGAATCATGTTAGCTTTCCTCCACTCCCCTGGTACATCTCCTGTCCTAATACTGTCCGCAAAGATCAGGAACAGTGGTCTGGATATAACCTTACTGAGTTCCTTGAGTACTCTCGGATGTACGCCATCTGGGCCTGGTGATTTGTTTGTGTTAAGTTTATCCAGCCTTTCCCTGATTTCACCCTCTGTTAGCCATAGTGGCAAGTCCTGTGTATTACTACTAACCATACAGTCATGGTCAGTGTACCCCTCCTTTTCCTGTGTAAAGACTGACGAGAAAAAAGCATTCAGCACGGTTGCTTTTTCAGTGTCCTCTGTAACCATCCTCCCATCATCGTTAATTATGTGTGCAATATGCTCTGCCCTAGTTTTTTTGCTGTTGACATACTTAAAGAATTTCTTTGGGTTTTTTATCTATCCTCCGCTATTTGTCTCTCAAAGTCTATTTTAGTCATCTTGATTTCGTGTTTACACTTCTTATTTGCCTCCTTGTATTGGTCGAAAGCCAATACTGTGCCTTCTGATTTATATTTCTTGAAGGCCAATTTTTTTCCCCTAATAAGATTTTTAACGCTATGGTTTAGCCAGCCAGGTTTGGCTTTGTCTCTTCTAAATTTATTTCCCATAGGAATGCACTGCAAGATGCCTTTGCTTAATATATTCCTAAAGCATTCCCATTTTTCCTCTGTGGTCAGGGATCCCAGGGTTCGGTCCCAGTTTACCCTTTCCATCAACGAGTACAATTTTGGAAAATCTGCCCTTCTGAAGTTAAGGGTTCTTATGTTCCCCACTTGCCTTGCTATATTGTTATTTACGCTAAATGTGATCATCCTGTGATCGCTAGAGCCCAGGTTGTCCTGGACTCCTACCTCCGAGAGTAGGTCTGGGTCATTAGTGATCAATAGATCCAGGACTGCATTTTCTCTAGTAGGAGAGTCCACCAACTGTGACATGTAATTATCCTGTAAGGTTTCCGTGAATAGCCGGGCCTTCTGTGAGTGTGTAGTCCCCTCTTCCCAGTCAATGTCGGGATAATTGAAGTCCCCCAATATGATGACTGATCCTAGCTTTGCCACTTTACCCAAAAGTGCTAAAAATTCCTGCTCTACCTCCTCCCCTTGTTTAGGTGGCCTATAGCAAACCCCCACAATTACTTTTCCCTTTTCTCCTTCCCTATGGAGTTCTACCCATACGGATTCTAACTCCATGCTTATCCCATCCGTGATGTCACTCCTCTCAATCACCTTTACATTATTCTTGACGTAGAGACATACCCCTCCCCCTCTTTTTCCTATCCTGTCCTTCCCCGGTACACTGAATACCCTTGGATATTTGCCAGCCAGTCATGTGAGGGGGTCAAACCAAGTCTCTGTTATTCCCACAAGGTCTATGTCCTCCTCATGTACTAACATTTCCAACTCAACCATTTTATTAGCTAGGCTCCTGGCATTAGCATATACCCCTCTTAGTTTTACGGAAGATAAACGTGATTGGTGTTTATGTTGATTCCTGTTTGGTCTGCGGTTCTCCCGCACAGACCTACCAATTGACGTTGTGGACCTACTGTCGCTGCTAACCCTACAACTGCCTTCAGTCCTTTGCTCCCTCCTAACTGACTCTACTTCTGAGCCCTCCCCCCGTCTCCTAGTTTAAAAGCTCCTCCAACTTGGTGCCCATCTTTTGTAACGTTCATGCGTTTTTGTTAGTGGATGGATTTACAGCTGCAGAATTATTACACTCAGTAGCCTTGTAGAGATACTGTTGAACAAACATATCCAACTCTCAGGACTTCATCACCGTGCACAGCCTGTTATATACCATATATATATTAATTAGATGTTTAATGGAGGGATAGAATATATGAGGATGTATAGATGAGAGACAGGCTATTGTATGGTGAGCACTAGAAGTAGTATTAGGAGAGTTGCAGGTGATGGTAAAGCAGATAGGTTCTGATGTCTAGTATAGTGCAGATGGTAAGAGGACACAGATGGAGTATACTTAGACAGAGTAACCTAGTGCAAGGATAGTTGAAGGTAGTCCCAAGAGCTAACAGTCTATGCAGATGATAGTGAATAGATAGATACAGATAGTCTTGGTAATTGCAGTAGATGACAGTAGGAGATTGGTTAGTAAGAATCCCCTGTGGGGTACTTATCACTTAGTTAGGTTAGTAGTAACAGTGTCCATAGGAGAGGGGTGATCCCGTAGCGAGATACGGATCACCAGCGAGGTTCCGGCTTCAGTTCAGCAAGGGAGAATGTCAGCAGCTCCGACTTCACAGGAGTAGGTGCAGTGAACATGTGGTGAAGGTGAAAACAGCATGCCAGGGGTGATCGGGTGGTGAGACACAGGATCCGAAAACAGGTTCAGGTAGCGAGATACAGGAACGTGTAGATCTGGTATGCTGACTTCAGAGAGCGGGACGCTCCAACCATGGCGGTTGAACGAGCCATGAGTGAGAGCAAGCCAGCGATTGAAATAGCCGCTCATAGCGGCGCTCGGCAATGATGTCATCCGGTCTTAAAGGTATATGCGTCTCTTGTTATACAAGATGGGACGCAATTAGCAGAGGAGAAATATGGAGACAAGGGTACCAGAGGTACCAGAACATTACATCTTTCTCCCCAAAAGAGCTGTACCGCCCCCATTAAGGTGCAGCCCATCCTTACTAAAGAGCCGGTAACCGACTGAGAAGTCAGCCCAGTTCTCCAGGAACCCAAACCCCTCCTTCCTACACCAATTCCTCAGCCACTTGTTAAGTTCCCTAATCTCCTTCTGCCTCTCCTGTGTGGCTCGAGGTACAGGCAGTATTTCAGAGAAAACCACCTTGGAGGTCCTTTTCCTCAATCTATTACCTAAGTCCCTGAAATCGTTCTTTAGGATCCTCCACCTACCTTTAACTTTGTCATTAGTGCCCACATGCACCATGATCACTGGGTCATCCCCAGCCCCGCACAATAATCTGTCTGCCAGATCTGCGATGTGCCGAACGCGTTGGAGTTGGAGGGTGGATCCTTACATGTTGGTTGAGTTGGAGGGTGGATCCTTACATGTTGGTTGAGTTGGAGGGTGGATCCGCACATGTTGGTTGTGTTGGAGGGTGGATCCCCACATGTGGGTTGAGTTGGAGGGTGGATCCGCACATGTTGGTTGAGTTGGAGGGTGGATCCTCACATGTTGGTTGAGTTGGAGGGAGGATCCTCACATGTTGGCTGAGTTAGAGGGTGGATCCGCACATGTTGGCTGAGTTGGAGGGTGGATCCGCACATGTTGGTTGAGTTGGAGGGTGGATCCTCACATGTTAGGTTGAGTTGGAGGGTGGATCCTCACATGTTGGTTGAGTTGGAGGGTGGATCCCCACATTCTGCTTATGTAAGGTACAATAGCCACCTGACATCAAGAAGGTAAGACAATGTTAGACTGTAATGGATCACACTCTAAACTCACCAATTGTATTTCCATGTGCAATGGCTTCCTCCTGAAATAAAGTCAAAGTCTGCTTACACTCCACCTAGCCTGGTCCCCATTGAGCTAAACCAAGCTTTTTATATTCAATCAAGCTGTACCATTCCAGCAATGCGTTTTAGTATAAGTTCAAAGCTTGATTTTCTACCTGTCCCTCCATCTTCCTCTCCATATAACACAATCCTTTGCAACGTTTGGCCACAAAGCAGCGCCCAGAGCTTCTGCTCCCATACAGATCTCAGTAACTATCTATGAAACTTCTACATTGCTTCAGATTGATTGTACAGAGGAAGGTTTTGCTAACTGCTGTTTGTAACTAAATGACCTTCAGGGCTCCTTGATACCTGTGCGTTAGGTGTATGCGTTAATTTGTGTGATGGTAAAAAGCAGCTGCCAAAATGTCATTTGTGCATTGTGGTGTGCCACAATGAATGTACAGTGGAATGCATTTGGAAGGAACGTTGGGGTATAAATTGTTTGCTTCCATGCTTTGCGGTATATGAATGGAATAAAATGCACATTTTAGCAAAGCACACATATGTGAAGCAAATCATTAGAAAATAAAATAAAAATCACGTTCATAAAATAAGCCCCCCTGTCAGTAAGAGGATAATGAAACTTTCCGGTGTCATTGGCAGCAGCATAAGACTTATATTTTTGGTTTAGTGGGAGGAAAATGACCCAATGTATTTTGATGTTCCTAGTAGTGGAAAGGCCCCATCACTTGTGTCAGTGGGGATATAAAAAAAAGCCTGATAATGTCAGTAGGAGGAGAAAACCTTGTTGCTGGTATCAGCATGAGCAAAACAAGCCACATATCATTGATATCAGTTATAAAAAAATGTAAGACCCCATATCGATGGTGTCAGTGAGCTGACACCCATATTGCTTATGTCAACGAAAGCAAAATGGGTCCCATGTTGTCAATGTTCCCTGGAAGTCAAATAAGCCCCACATTGCTGGAGTCATAATAAAAAGAACCAATCAAGGATATCTTTGGGATAAACGAATCCTTATTGTTGGAGTCATTAGGACTAATTATTGGTGTTTAGAGATGGGCTCGGGTTTGGATGAGTTTCCATGTGCCCGAGCCCTCCGCTAATTACAGGCACTGAGACATTTCCCCATCTGCGCAGCTGCGGATCGGGAAATGTCTCACTGCCTGTGATTAGCAGAGTGCAGTGTCGGCATCCTGGTGGGATTGGGCAAGTGGGAACTTGAACACGCCCGAGCCCATCTCAGCCCCATCTTTGTTATCAATGAGGATAAAATAAGCTCCACTCTTAGTGTTAGTAAGTGAATAATACATTTTCTAGTTGGTGTCAGTGAGAGCAAAATAAGCCCCATATTGGTGGTGTTAGTGGGAGGAAAATTACCCCATATCATTGGTGTCAATGGCGACACAATAAGACCCATTATTGGTGCCAGGGAGAAGAAAATAAGCCCCATCGTTGGTGTGAAAGGAAACAGAATAAGCCCCCATCCTTGGTGCGAGTGGGGACAGAATAAGCCCCCATCATTGGTATGAGTGGGGCCAGAATAAGCCCCCATCGTTGGTGTGAGTGGGGCCAGAATAAGCCCCCATCGTTGGTGCGAGCGGGGACTGAATAAACCCCCATCGTTGGTGCGAGTGGGGACTGAATAAGACCCCATCGTTGGTATCAGTGGGAGAAATAGTGCCCCATCATTGGTGTCAGTGGGGATAGAATAAGCCCAATCATTGGTGTCAGTGGAGATAAAAGCCCCATCATTGGTATGGGTGGAGATAGAACAAGCCTCATCATTGGTGTGAGTGGGAATGGAATAAGCCCAATTATTGGTGTGAGTGGGAATGGAATAAGCCCAATTATTGGTGTGAGTGGGAATGGAATAAGCCCAATTATTGGTGTGAGTGGGAATAGAATAAGCCCAATTATTGTTGTGAGTGGGGATAGAATAAGCCCCATCATTGATGTGGATGAGGATAGAATAAGCCCCATCATTGGTGTGGGTGGGGATAGAATAAGCCCCATCATTGGTGTGGGTGGGGATAGGATAAGCCCCATCATTGGTGTGGGTGGGGATAGAATAAGCCCCATCATTGGTGAGGGTGGGGATAGGATAAGCTCCATCATTGGTGTGGGTGGGGATAGGATAAGCCCCATCATTGGTGTGGGTGGGGATAGGATAAGCCCGATCATTGGTGTGGGTGGGGATAGAATAAGCCCCATCATTGGTGTGGGTGGGGATAGAATAAGCCCCATCATTGGTGTGGGTGGGGATCAGGCCCGGACTGGGACAAAAAATAGGCCCGGGCATTTTAGGCTGAGCAGCCCATTTTTTTTTTTAAACAAAATGACCAATGATGAACAACTACCAGTTTCTCTATGTTTTTTAGTTATATTTAGCCTGCACACCCAGGCGATTTGATTCTGCAAATCGTTCTGCGTTTTGAAAACCAATTGCGGGGTGTCGTTAACCTAACATACACTCCGCAATCTGTTTGCATGGATGGGTTGCTATTTAGATGCAGTCCGCATTTAGTGTGAACCCAGGCTAAGAGGGAAAAGGTAATTTTAGGGTACATAAAAAATATATTACCCAATTTTTGGGTAAAATATAAAAGATGAGTTTGTGTCAAGTAAATAAATACCCAACATGTCAAACCTTAAGACTATGCATGCCCGAAAATGGCAACACATTTCAGTACCCTATATTTTCCATAGGCACAGTGGTGGTGGGGATATGGGTGACATCAGTGGTGGTGGGGATAGGGGTGACATCAGTGGTGGTGGGGATAGGGGTGACATCAGTGGCGGTGGTGGTGGGGATAGGGGTGACATCAGTGTTGGTGGGGAAAAGGGTGACATCAGTGGCAGTGGTGGTGGGGATAGGGGTGACATCAGTGGTGGTGGGGATAGGGGTGACATCAGTGGCAGTAGAGGCGGGGATAGGGGTGACATCAGTGGTGGTGGAGACAGGGGTTACATCATTGGCAGTGGGGATAGGGATGACATCAGTGGCGGTGGTGGTGGGGATAGCGTTGACATCAGTGGTGGTTGGGATAGGGATAACATCAGTGACGGTGTTGAGGATAGGGATGACATCAGTGGGAATGATGAGGATTGGGTTGACATCAGTAGGAGTAGTGGTAAGGATAGGGATAGCATCAGTGGCAGTGGTGGTGGGGATAGAAATGACAATGTTCACTGCCACTGATGTCATCCCTATCCCCACCACCACCGCTACTGATGTCATCCCTATCCCCCATCATCACTGCCTCATGGGAGGGGTGGAGATCAGACAGAGGGATGACGGTGGGAGGGATGGATGGGATCAGGCAGTGATGGCAGTGGGGGGGATGGATGGGATCAGGGCAGGCAGAGTGATGGCAGTGGGGGGGGGGTGGATGAGATCAGGCAGAGTGATGGCAGTGGGAGGGATGGATGGAATCAGGCAGAGTGATGGCAGTGGGAGGGAGGGATGGATGGGATCAGGCAGAGTGATGGCAGTGGGAGAGATGGGATCAGGCAGTGATGGCAGTCGGAGGGATGGATGGGATCAGGCAGAGTGATGGCAGTGGGAGGGGTGGATGGGATCAGGCAGAGTGAAGGCAGTGGGAGGGGTGGATGGGATCAGGCAGAGTGATGGCAGTGGGAGGGATGGATGGGATCAGGCAGAGTGATAACAGTGGGAGGGATGGATGGGATCAGGCAGAGTGATGGCAGTGGGAGGGATGAATGGGATCAGGCAGAGTGATGGCAGTGGGAGAGATGGGATCAGGCAGTGATGGCAGTCGGAGGGATGGATGGGATCAGGCAGAGTGATGGCAGTGGGAAAGATGGGATCAGGCAGTGATGGAAGTGGGAGGGATGGATGGGATCAGGCAGAGTAATGGCAGTGGGAGAGATGGGATCAGGCAGTGATGGCAGTCGGAGGGATGGATGGGATCAGGCAGAGTGAGGGCAGTGGGAGGAATGGATGGGATCAGGCAGAGTGATGGCAGTGGGAGAGATGGGATCAGGCAGTGATGGCAGTTAGAGGGATGGATGGGATCAGGCAGAGTGATGGCAGTGGGAGGGATGGATGGGATAAGGCAGAGTGATGGCAGTGGGAGGGATGGATGGGATAAGGCAGAGTCATGGCAGTGGGAGGGATGGATGGGATCAGGCAGAGTGATGGCAGTGGGAGGGATGGATGGGATCAGGCAGAGTGATGGCAGTGGGGGGATGGATGGGATAAGGCAGAGTGATGGCAGTGGGAGGGATGGATGGGATCAGGCAGAGTGATATCAGTGGGAGGGATGGATGGGATCAGGCAGAGTGATGGCAGTGTAAGAGATGGGATCAGGCAGTGATGGCAGTGGGAGGGATGGATAAGATCAGGCAGAGTGATGGCAGTGGGAGGGATGGATGGGATCAGGCAGTGATGGCATTGGGAGAGATGGATGGGATCAGGCAGTGATGGCAGTCAGAGAGATGGATGGGATCAGGCAGAGTGATGGCAGTGGGAGGGATGGATGGGATCAGGCAGAGTGATGGCAGTGGGAGGAATGGATGGGATCAGGCAGAGTGATGGCAGTGGGAGGAATGGATGGGATAAGACAGAGTGATGGCAGTGGGGGGGGGGTGGATGGGATCAGGGCAGGCAGAGTGATGGCAGTGGGAGGGATGGGATAAGGTAGAGTGATGGCAGTGGGAGAGATGGGATCAGGCAGTGGGGGGATGGATGGGATCAGGCAGTGATGGCAGTGGGGGAGATGGATGGGATCAGGGCAGGCAGAGTGATGGCAGTGGGAGAGATGGGATCAGGTAGAGTGATGGCAGTGGGGGGGGTGGATGGGATCAGGCAGTGATGGCAGTGAGGGAGGTGGATGGGATCAGGCAGAGTGATGGCAGTGTGAGGGATGGATGGGATCAGGTAGAGTGATGGCAGTGGGGGGGTGGATGGGATCAGGCAGTGATGGCAGTGGGAGGGATGGATGGGATCAGGCAGTGATGGCAGTGGGGAGATGGATGGAATCAGGCAGTGATGGCAGTGGAGGGGATGGATGGGATCAGGCAGAGTGATGGCAGTGGGAGAGATGGAATCAGGCAGTGATGGCAGTCGGAGGGATGGATGGGATCAGGCAGAGTGATGGCAGTGGGAGGGGTGGATGGGATCAGGCAGAGTGATGGCAGTGGGGGGGATGGATGGGATAAGGCAGAGTGATGGCAGTGGGAGGGATGGATGGGATCAGGCAGAGTGATTGCAGTGGGAGGGATGGATGGGATCAGCCAGAGGGATGGATGGGATCAGGCAGAGTGATGGCAGTGGGAGGGATTAATGGGATCATGCAGAGTGATGGCAGTGGGGGGGATGGATGGGATAAGGCAGAGTGATGGCAGTGGGAGGGATGGATGGGATCAGGCAGAGTGATGGCAGTGGGAGGGATGGATGGGATCAGGCAGAGTGATGGCAGTTTAAGAGATGGGATCAGGCAGTCATGGCAGTGGGAGGGATGGATGGGATCAGGCAGAGTGATGGCAGTGGGAGGGAAGGATGGGATCAGGCAGAGTGATGGCAGTGGGAAGGATGGATGGGATCAGGCAGAGTGATGGCAGTGGGGGGGTGGATGGGATCAGGCAGAGTGATGGCAGTGGGAGGGATGGATGGGATCAGGCAGAGTGATGGCAGTGGGAGGGATGGATGGGATCAGGCAGAGTGATGGCAGTGGGGGGGGTGGATGGAATCAGGCAGAGTGATGGCAGTGGGGGGGGGTGGATGGGACCAGGCAGAGTGATGGCATTGGGAGGGATGGATGGGATCAGGCAGAGTGATGGCAGTGGGGGGGGGTGGATGGAATCAGGCAGAGTGATGGCAGTGGGGGGGCTGGATAGGACCAGGCAGAGTGATGGCAGTGGGAGGGATGGATGGGATCAGGCAGAGTGATGGCAGTGGGGGGGGTGGATGGAATCAGGCAGAGTGATGGCAGTGGGGGGGGGTGGATGGGACCAGGCAGAGTGATGGCAGTGGGGGTGGATGGGATCAGGCAGAGTGATGGCAGTGGGAAGGAAGGATGGGATCAGGCAGAGTGATGGAAGTGGGAGGGATGGATTGGATCAGGCAGAGTGATATCAGTGGGAGGGATGGATGGGATCAGGCAGAGTGATGGCAGTGTAAGAGATGGGATCAGGCAGTGATGGCAGTGGGAGGGATGGATAAGATCAGGCAGAGTGATGGCAGTGGGAGGGATGGATGGGATCAGGCAGTGATGGCATTGGGAGAGATGGATGGGATCAGGCAGTGATGGCAGTCGGAGAGATGGATGGGATCAGGCAGAGTGATGGCAGTGGGAGGGATGGATGGGATCAGGCAGAGTGATGGCAGTGGGAGGAATGGATGGGATCAGGCAGAGTGATGGCAGTGGGAGGAATGGATGGGATAAGACAGAGTGATGGCAGTGGGGGGGTGGATGGGATCAGGGCAGGCAGAGTGATGGCAGTGGGAGGGATGGGATAAGGTAGAGTGATGGCATTGGGAGAGATGGGATCAGGCAGTGGGGGGATGGATGGGATCAGGCAGTGATGGCAGTGGGGGAGATGGATGGGATCAGGGCAGGCAGAGTGATGGCAGTGGGAGAGATGGGATCAGGTAGAGTGATGGCAGTGGGGGGGGTGGATGGGATCAGGCAGTGATGGCAGTGAGGGGGGTGGATGGGATCAGGCAGAGTGATGGCAGTGTGAGGGATGGATGGGATCAGGTAGAGTGATGGCAGTGGGGGGGTGGATGGGATCAGGCAGTGATGGCAGTGGGAGGGATGGATGGGATCAGGCAGTGATGGCAGTGGGGAGATGGATGGAATCAGGCAGTGATGGCAGTGGAGGGGATGGATGGGATCAGGCAGAGTGATGGCAGTGGGAGAGATGGAATCAGGCAGTGATGGCAGTCGGAGGGATGGATGGGATCAGGCAGAGTGATGGCAGTGGGAGGGGTGGATGGGATCAGGCAGAGTGATGGCAGTGGGGGGGATGGATGGGATAAGGCAGAGTGATGGCAGTGGGAGGGATGGATGGGATCAGGCAGAGTGATTGCAGTGGGAGGGATGGATGGGATCAGCCAGAGGGATGGATGGGATCAGGCAGAGTGATGGCAGTGGGAGGGATTAATGGGATCATGCAGAGTGATGGCAGTGGGGGGGATGGATGGGATAAGGCAGAGTGATGGCAGTGGGAGGGATGGATGGGATCAGGCAGAGTGATGGCAGTGGGAGGGATGGATGGGATCAGGCAGAGTGATGGCAGTTTAAGAGATGGGATCAGGCAGTCATGGCAGTGGGAGGGATGGATGGGATCAGGCAGAGTGATGGCAGTGGGAGGGAAGGATGGGATCAGGAAGAGTGATGGCAGTGGGAAGGATGGATGGGATCAGGCAGAGTGATGGCAGTGGGGGGGTGGATGGGATCAGGCAGAGTGATGGCAGTGGGAGGGATGGATGGGATCAGGCAGAGTGATGGCAGTGGGAGGGATGGATGGGATCAGGCAGAGTGATGGCAGTGGGGGGGGGGTGGATGGAATCAGGCAGAGTGATGGCAGTGGGGGGGGGGGGTGGATGGGACCAGGCAGAGTGATGGCAGTGGGAGGGATTGATGGGATCAGGCAGAGTGATGGCAGTGGGGGGGGGGTGGATGGAATCAGGCAGAGTGATGGCAGTGGGGGGGGGTGGATGGGACCAGGCAGAGTGATGGCAGTGGGAGGGATGGATGGGATCAGGCAGAGTGATGGCAGTGGGGGGGGTGGATGGAATCAGGCAGAGTGATGGCAGTGGGGGGGGTGGATGGGACCAGGCAGAGTGATGGCAGTGGGGGTGGATGGGATCAGGCAGAGTGATGGCAGTGGGAAGGAAGGATGGGATCAGGCAGAGTGATGGAAGTGGGAGGGATGGATTGGATCAGGCCGAGTGATGGCAGTGGGAGAGATGGGATCAGGCAGTTATGGCAGTCGGAGGGATGGATTTGATCAGGCAGAGTGATGGCAGTGGGAGGGATGGATGGGATCAGGCAGAGTGATGGCAGTGGGAGGGATGGATGGGATCAGGCAGAGTGATGGCAGTGGGGGGGGGGGGGGTGGGATCAGGGCAGGCAGAGTGATGGCAGTGGGAAGGATGGGATCAGGTAGAGTGATGGCAGTGGGAGAGATGGGATCAGGTAGAGTGATGGCAGTGGGAGGGATGGATGGGATCAGGCAGTGATGGCAGTGGGGGGGATGGATGGGATCTGGGCAGGCAGAGTGATGGCAGTGGGAAGGATGGGATCAGGTAGAGTGATGGCTGTGGGAGGGATGGATGGGATCAGGCAGTGGGGGGGGGGTGGATGGGATCAGGCAGTGATGGCAGTGGGGGAGATGGATGGGATCAGGGCAGGCAGAGTGATGGCAGTGGGAGAGATGGGATCAGGTAGAGTGATGGCAGTGGGAGGGATGGATGGGATCAGGCAGAGTGATGGCAGTGTAAGAGATGGGATCAGGCAGTGATGGCAGTGGGAGGGATGGATGGGATCAGGCAGAGTGATGGCAGTGGGAGGGAAGGATGGGATCAGGCAGAGTGATGGCAGTGGGAAGGATGGATGGGATCAGGCAGAGTGATGGCAGTGGGGGGTGGATGGGATCAGGCAGAGTGATGGCAGTGGGAGGGATGGATGGGATCAGGCAGAGTGATGGCAGTGGGAGGGATGGATGGGATCAGGCAGAGTGATGGCAGTGTAAGAGATGGGATCAGGCAGTGATGGCAGTGGGAGGGATGGATGGGATCAGGCAGAGTGATGGCAGTGGGAGGGAAGGATGGGATCAGGCAGAGTGATGGCAGTGGGAAGGATGGATGGGATCAGGCAGAGTGATGGCAGTGGGGGGTGGATGGGATCAGGCAGAGTGATGGCAGTGGGAGGGATGGATGGGATCAGGCAGAGTGATGGCAGTGGGAGGGATGGATGGGATCAGGCAGAGTGATGGCAGTGGGGGGGTGGATGGGATCAGGCAGAGTGATGGCAGTGGGGGGGGGATGGATGGGACCAGGCAGAGTGATGGCAGTGGGAGGGATGGATGGGATCAGGCAGAGTGATGGCAGTGGGGGTGGATGGGATCAGGCAGAGTGATGGCAGTGGGAGGGAAGGATGGGATCAGGCAGAGTGATGGCAGTGGAAGGGATGGATTGGATCAGGCAGAGTGATGGCAGTGGGAGAGATGGGATCAGGCAGTTATGGCAGTCGGAGGGATGGATGGGATCAGGCAGAGTGATGGCAGTGGGAGGGATGGATGGGATCAGGCAGAGTGATGGCAGTGGGAGGGATGGATGGGATCAGGCAGAGTGATGGCAGTGGGAGGGATGGATGGGATCAGGCAGAGTGATGGCAGTGGGGGGGTGGATGGGATCAGGGCAGGCAGAGTGATGGCAATGGGAAGGATGGGATCAGGTAGAGTGATGGCAGTGGGAGAGATGGGATCAGGTAGAGTGATGGCAGTGGGAGGGATGGGGGGGATCAGGCAGTGATGGCAGTGGGGGGATGGATGGGATCTGGGCAGGCAGAGTGATGGCAGTGGGAAGGATGGGATCAGGTAGAGTGATGGCTGTGGGAGGGATGGATGGGATCAGGCAGTGATGGCAGTGGGGGGGATGGATGGGATCAGGCAGTGATGGCAGTGGGAGGGATGGATGGGATCAAGGCAGGCAGAGTGATGGCAGTGGGAGAGATGGGATCAGGCAGTGATGGCAGTGGGAGGGATAGATGGGATCAGGGCAGGCAGAGTGATGGCAGTGGGAGGGATGGATGGGATCAGGCAGTGATGGCAGTTTGGGGGGGTGGATGGGATCAGGGTAGGTAGAGTGATGGCAGTGGGAGGGATGGATGGTATCAGGCAGTGATGGCAGTGGGGGGGGGGTGGATGGGATCAGGGCGGGTAGAGTGATGGCAGTGGGGGGGGGTGGATGGGATCAGGCAGAGTGATGGCAGTGGGAGGGATGGATGGAATCAGGCAGAGTGATGGCAGTGGGAGGGAGGGATGGATGGGATCAGGCAGAGTGATGGCAGTGGGAGAGATGGGATCAGGCAGTGATGGCAGTCGGAGGGATGGATGGGATCAGGCAGAGTGATGGCAGTGGGAGGGATGGATGGGATCAGGCAGAGTGATGGCAGTGGGAGGGATGGATGGGATCAGGCAGAGTGATGGCAGTGGGAGGGATGGATGGGATCAGGCAGAGTGATGGCAGTGGGAGGGATGGATGGGATCAGGCAGAGTGATGGCAGTGGGAGGGATGGATGGGATCAGGCAGAGTGATGGCAGTGGGGGGGTGGATGGGATCAGGGCAGGCAGAGTGATGGCAGTGGGAAGGATGGGATCAGGTAGAGTGATGGCAGTGGGAGAGATGATCAGGGATCAGGCAGAGTGATGGCAGTGGGAGGGATAGATGGGATCAGGGCAGGCAGAGTGATGGCAGTGGGAGAGATGGGATCAGGCAGTGATGGCAGTGGGAGGGATGGATGGGATCAGGCAGTGATGGCAGTGGAGGGGATGGATGGGATCAGGGCAGGCAGAGTGATGGCAGTGGGAGGGATGGATGGGATCAGGCAGTGATGGCAGTGGGGGGATGGATGGGATCAGGCAGTGATGGCAGTGGGAGGGATGGATGGGATCAGGGCAGGCAGAGTGATGGCAGTGGGAGAGATGGGATCAGGCAGTGATGGCAGTGGGAGGGATAGATGGGATCAGGGCAGGCAGAGTGATGGCAGTGGGAGGGATGGATGGGATCAGGCAGTGATGGCAGTTTGGGGGGGTGGATGGGATCAGGGCAGGTAGAGTGATGGCAGTGGGAGGGATGGATGGGATCAGGCAGTGATGGCAGTGGGGGGGGGTGGATGGGATCAGGGCAGGTAGAGTGATGGCAGTGGGGGGGGTGGATGGGATCAGGCAGAGTGATGGCAGTGGGAGGGATGGATGGAATCAGGCAGAGTGATGGCAGTGGGAGGGAGGGATGGATGGGATCAGGCAGAGTGATGGCAGTGGGAGAGATGGGATCAGGCAGTGATTGCAGTCGGAGGGATGGATGGGATCAGGCAGAGTGATGGCAGTGGGAGGGATGGATGGGATCAGGCAGAGTGATGGCAGTGGGAGGGATGGATGGGATCAGGCAGAGTGATGGCAGTGGGAGGGATGGATGGGATCAGGCAGAGTGATGGCAGTGGGGGGGGGGTGGATGGGATCAGGGCAGGCAGAGTGATGGCAGTGGGAAGGATGGGATCAGGTAGAGTGATGGCAGTGGGAGAGATGGGATCAGGTAGAGTGATGGCAGTGGGAGGGATGGGTGGGATCAGGCAGTGATGGCAGTGGGGGGATGGATGGGATCTGGGCAGGCAGAGTGATGGCAGTGGGAAGGATGGGATCAGGTAGAGTGATGGCTGTGGGAGGGATGGATGGGATCAGGCAGTGGGGGGGTGGATGGGATCAGGCAGTGATGGCAGTGGGGGAGATGGATGGGATCAGGGCAGGCAGAGTGATGGCAGTGGGAGAGATGGGATCAGGTAGAGTGATGGCAGTGGGGGGGATGGATGGGATCAGGCAGTGATGGCAGTGGGGGGATGGATGGGATCAGGCAGTGGAGGGGATGGATGGGATCAGGGCAGGCAGAGTGATGGCAGTGGGAGGGATGGATGGGATCAGGCAGTGATGGCAGTGGGGGGATGGATGGGATCAGGCAGTGATGGAAGTGGGAGGGATGGATGGGATCAGGGCAGGCAGAGTGATGGCAGTGGGAGAGATGGGATCAGGCAGAGTGATGGCAGTGGGAGGGATAGATGGGATCAGGGCAGGCAGAGTGATGGCAGTGGGAGAGATGGGATCAGGCAGTGATGGCAGTGGGAGGGATGGATGGGATCAGGCAGTGATGGCAGTGGAGGGGATGGATGGGATCAGGGCAGGCAGAGTGATGGCAGTGGGAGGGATGGATGGGATCAGGCAGTGATGGCAGTGGGGGGGATGGATGGGATCAGGCAGTGATGGCAGTGGGAGGGATGGATGGGATCAGGGCAGGCAGAGTGATGGCAGTGGGAGAGATGGGATCAGGCAGTGATGGCAGTGGGAGGGATAGATGGGATCAGGGCAGGCAGAGTGATGGCAGTGGGAGGGATGGATGGGATCAGGCAGTGATGGCAGTTTGGGGGGGGTGGATGGGATCAGGGCAGGTAGAGTGATGGCAGTGGGAGGGATGGATGGGATCAGGCAGTGATGGCAGTGGGGGGGGTGGATGGGATCAGGGCAGGTAGAGTGATGGCAGTGGTAGGGATGGATGGGATCAGGCAGAGTGATCAGCAGTCAGCACACACGGTCGGCCGTTGTTGTGCCGATATCGGTTTCCCCGCAATACCAGGGCAGCACAGCACTGTCTGCACTCTGCACTCACTTACCTTCTCCCCGCAGCCGCCGCCGTCCCCCGTGAGCAGCCCGGGCCCCGGACTGAAGAAGCTGCTACATCTGAGACTGACTGCAGCTGCTTGAGAGATTCGGGCTGGGCTGGCCGCGCCGAGCAGTGACTATGAGGGAACTTTTTGTGATGTCTGCAGACCGCGGCCAGCGGCCCACCGGGAAAATGCCTGGTCTGCCCTATGGCCAGTCCGGCCCTGGTGGGGATAGGATAAGCCCCATCATTGGTGTGGGTGGGGATAGGACAAGCCCCATCTTTGGTGCGAGTGGGGACAGAATAAGCTCATCAGTAGTGTGGCTGGGGACAGAATAAGCTCCATCAATGATGTTAGTGGGAATAAAATAATCGTCTTCCTTGGTGCCATTAATAGTAAAAATGCACTAAAAACGCGAAGTGTGTTTCACAACACCCAGATATGAATGGGCCCTGAATGTACTCTGCATTATTAAATAACCCTATTTGTCTGATTAGGTTGCTGAATTTGAACAAATAAAAGTGACAATTTTTTTTTTTTTTTTGCTTCCTGAAACCATAAAACAAAAACCGCAGCCAAATTGACCCTGAGCAAAGGCAACACTGAATCTGGGCGATAAGGAGTTAAAGTTGAGGTGGTGTGGCTGTGTCAGCTGACCTTTAACTTCCTTGTTCAATATGCAGTTTTTTTTTTTTTTGCCTTATTTTATTTTTTCCTTGATTTAAATTTATTTTCCATTTCTCCGCAGTTGTTCAGGAGCAGCGACGCCTGCCAACCCTTCCTGCAAGAGAAAAAGAGAGTTATTTTCAACGTTTTTAGAGTTTGTGAGCTTTGTCAGTTTGGTACTGTCACAAATAAAGTTGGGTGAAAAAAGGCTGATTTACCTATAAATACGCCCACTTGTGAAGCATTCTGCCCTTTGGCCTACAGATGTGAGCACATGGCTTCTGCTGCCATGTTTGTTTGGTAAGTATTGGTTGATTGTTTGCAATGTTGATTTAAAAACTACAGTTTAAACTTTATTTTTTTTCTGCACTTTGTTAAAATGTAACAAATCCTGTACATGTTCCAATCTTCATGTATAATCTCTTAAAATTTACTATTAACTATGTTATGCTGGGGCCTGCCTTAATGGTTTGTATTCAAGCAGATAAGCTCTTGCACCACATAGACCTTTTCACTGTAATGCCCTTATAGCAAACAATCACATGACTGCTGGAAAACAGCATGGGTCAGTTGCTGATTGGCTGCTATGGTTATTGCACCTTGCTATGTGCCTAAACTTAGATGCATACTGAACAGTCACCCATACTATAAACCATTTTACAGCCTGCTCAGTTTCTCTAGAACTTTTTATGTTGACTAAGACTGGTGTTCGAAATAAGAAAAACTAAACATGCATTTTCAGGAAAGGAGAGACAGTGGCCTGCCACTGTGGATCTCTCCTGCTGAAAATGCTAGTTGCCTGGCTCTCTGGCTGCTGCTGAGCTCCAGTGCAGGTTTCATTTATTGTCAAAATTGTTATTCACCCATTTGAAAGATGTGCGTTGCAGGAAATGTTGCTTGTAGAATTTATTAATACACTAATACTTGTGTGAATGTACCCTAGGGGTCATATACACAATATCTGCTTTAACTGTGCGTTTCTGCAAGCATATTGGTTGTGCGTTTACATGCATTCGCAGTGCGTGTTTGGCGCATTTGCAGTGTTTTTTTGGAATATTTTTTTTTTATTTGTTAATTTTTTTTTGTATGCATCTACGTATGTTTGCAATGCATTTTTTTTGCAGAAAGTGCAGTATGCTGTACTTCTTTTTAAAATGTACACGAAAGCACTGCCATGCTATAAACTAAGCTAATTGGAATACATTAATTTTTTTTACATATGCGTTCATACTGCAAACTGTTTAAAAATGCATTGACTGTAAATCAGCCCTAAATGTTATCTGTTTGCATGATATTACAGGTGAAGACTAATGCACTTTGGCTCAATCTTCTAGTGGTCCGCAGCCATCACAGACCCATTTTACATCATAGCCCCCCCAACCTCTCCCCTCCCCCCCCTGCTAATAGAGCTTTCTTATGGTGGTATTTGATCGCCTCTGCATTTATTTTTTGCTCTATAAACAAAAAAAAAATCGACAATTTTTAAATTTAAAAAAAAAAAAAATCCACATTAAGCGTATATTGATTTGGTTTGAGCAAAATTCTACAAACTATGGGGTATTGTATTTATTATTTTGTATTTATTTTATTTTTTTTTACTAGTAATGGCGGCGATCAGCGACTTATAGCCGACTGCAATATTGCGGCAGGTAATCGAACATGAAGGGGTGTATTTACTAAAGCTACTGAGTGCAAAATTAGTCACAATTCTGCACAGAACCAATCAGCTTCCAGTTTTTTTTTTCTGCCAAAGCTTAATTTAACAAGCTGAGGTTAGAAACTGATTGGCTTCTATGCAGCAATGGGACTAATTTTGCACTCTTTAGCTTTAGTAAATAAACCCTGACACTTTTTGGGGACCAGTGACACTACTACAGTGATCAGTACTAAAACATATGCACTGCAACTGTACTAATGGCACTTGCAGGGATGGGGTTAACATCAGGGGGTGATCAAAGGGTAAATGTGTCCCTAGGGGGTGTTTTCCAACTGTGTGGGGGATGGGCTTGTACTGTAAGAAGACAGAAATCTGTGTTCCTGCTTAGCAAAAACACAGGATCCCTGTCTTCTCTTGTCACAGAACTGCCATCTGCCTTATTTACATAGGCAGACGGCCGTTCTGTTTACATTGGTAAAAATCGGTGGGTCCACCCGACCCGCTAATTGGCTCCTGCTTTGTCCAATCACAGCGGGAGCTGGTCTAGGGTTGCTACCTCATCCCTTTATACCTGAACGCATATTAACCACATAAGGACCAGGCCTATTTCTGACACTTGTTTACAAGTTAAAATCAGTATTTTTTGCTAGAAAATTACTTAGAACCCCCAAACATATATTTTTTTTTTTTAGTGGAGACCCTAAAGAAAAAAATGGGGATCATTGCAATACTTTGTCACACCGTATTTGCGCAGCGGTCTTACGAATGCAGTTTTTCTGGAAAAAATTCACTTTTTTTAATAAAAAAAAAAGAACCAGTGAAGTTAGCCCATTTTTTTTTATAAATGTGAAAGATATGTTACAGCGGAGTAAATAGATACCCAACATGTCATGCTTCAAAATTGCGCACGCTCCTGGAATGGGAACAAATATTGGTACTTAAAAATCTCCAAAGGCGATGGTAAAAATGTAAACATCTTTTGTAATAGAAATAAGCAGGACAGGACCTCTTTAATGTGAGATCTGGGGTCAAAAAGAAATCAGATCTCGCATCTACACTAAAAAGCAAAAAAAGTAGTTTTATTATTTCAGCATGAAAAAAATGGGCCATTGGGAGAAATCGATGTATGAGGTCACTGCGGTCCTCATAGCCATACAGTTAAGTGGGGCCATCTTGCCCTCACCTGACTTCCTGCCTGGGACATGGTCGGACTGGATCATTTTCTCCGCTACCAATGGCTCCGGTAAGCAGGAAAAATGACTGGGGGGGCACCTCTTCTGCCCCCCCCTAAGTGATCCCGCGTGAATTCACCACTGGGACCACTTTTATGTGAGAGGACCACCCACCCTGTAAGAAAATACCGGGGTTATGGCAGCAAGCTGCTGCCATAACACCGGCATTTAACATCAAAGTACCAACATAAAACTGCGGCAGGCAGTCCCGGAAGTGGTTAGGATGTTTGTTACCCAGAAAAGAAAAAAAAGATCCAGTTTCTTTAAAGCATGGATAACCGCACAGTGCATGTGCTGTGTCATTTGTCCCCTTCTATCACCTGCAATACCTGACTGATCCTGCCTGGTTCTGCCCCTCCCCCCTGTAAACTGTCCACGGTGTATCATGGTCAAGTTTACGTGCCTCCATCATCCACTTTCTCTTCTCTGTCTCATGTGTCCCCCTCCCGCCTGTACACTGTGTGTGCCCCGCCCCTTTCTAGCACTGTTCTGAGCGGTGCAAACATTACTATTTCCAATCAATGTCGGCACCTCTGCTAGGATAACATGTCGTATATACTGTATGCGGTTTGTAAAATGAATCTTCTAAATACCTCAATCCTTCTCCAGATCAGCGATCATTTGACCGCCCGTCGCTCTCTTCCTCCAATGTATACACTACAAAGGGAGGTTACATGACTGCCTGGAAGATGTCATTAAGAAATCTCGGCCCCTCCCTCTTTAGTACATATATCAGATAAAGAGAGCGACGGGCGGTCACGTGACCGCTGATGGGGGAGAAGGATTAAGATATTTAGAAGATGAATTTTACAAAACATACAGTATATACTACATGTTGTCCTAGCAGTGATTGGGAGCACTGCTTTAAAAACCCCTTTAACTACACTGGTTCTGTGGCTAATTAAGGTGGTAATTAAACTCGGTGCCTTATCTGCATTAAATCAGCCTTAGAACATGTGTAATTCATGTGTGTTTGGGTGTAACGGGATGAGGTGGTCGCCGGAGGCGCCCCAGATGAGGAAGGGTGAAATCACATACAGGTACGTAATTTCACGCAAAGAGGCCGCCCCGCTGCAATAAATGTACATGGGGCAGTCCAGAAGAGGTTAGGAAATCACAGCAACGTTTATTTTTTGAGACTCCTTAGGAAGAATGGCTTGGAACAGAAGGTGGTAGAGCCCTATCGTTCTGCAATTGAGAGTATATGAGCATATTGTATTCTAGTTTGGTATCCAAATTGTATGCAGGTGGAAAAAAAAATACTCTAAGCCTGGGTTCACACTGCTGTGATGTCAGACATTGCATCCGATTCTCACTGCACTGCTGTGCAGATCACATGCGATGTCTGTGCAATGCTAATTCAGCCATACAGTTGTATGGGTGAGCTCGCAATGAATTCACATGAAAATAATGCAGGAAACTTTTTTTTTTTCCGCACTGGAATTGGATCACACCCATGCGATTTGTTTTCTATCCGAATTAACATTTCACACTGCGATCTGCGAACTGATCTGGGGTTGTCATTAACTTTATATTGACACCCACAGCAGTTTATAGAAGGCAGTGTGAACTGCCTGCAAGGGAGATCGGATGCGGGAATCCACGCTGGAATCGCACTGATTTCCGCATCACGTGAACTGGGGCTACAGCATGGTGCAGAAAATTGTAGGGGGTGAACTTGTTGTTACTCTAGAAAAATTGACTTTTTGCTGGAGGAATGAAATGAAAGAGGTTACATAGTCTTATGTTGTTGCTTTGTTTTGGGGACGTTTTTTGATGATTGTGGTGTATGAATAATGTGTGGAGTAGAAATGGAATTTCTCTGTCAATTTGTTTTCTACAACGACAAATCTTTTCTTTATTTTGTAGATGGTGAAATGACCATCAAGGCTGAACTATGACAACACAGTGCTGTGAGGGTCAAATGCTGTGAAATGGGAGGTATGTATCAAATTTAGTCTAGAAATGCTGTAATCTGCGGGACATTTAAGTGACATTTTTTTTTTAAGTTGTGGGCTCCATTTACGAAGCAGTATTTTCCTGTTTACAATTTGAGGTAAAATAGCTTTTATATTGCAATTCACAAAAAAAAAAAAAAACGCTACTAAAATACCGCATGCATGCGCTATTTCATCAAAATATAGACCGTGAAGCACAGCTCAAGGTGAGTCTTCACCTATCTCACCCCCACTGCACACTAATGGGTGCTGGCCATGTTTGTCACATAAGTCATGGTGTGAAAAAAAAATCTGGTTGGTTGCACTTCTATAAAATTAACTTTGTACAGATGATGGAATATAGCCACTTAGCTGGTGGCTAAATTCTCTCATCTGTACAAGGGGAGGCCAATCATTTATTACCCTCACCAAGATCCAGATGTGCTAGGGATCCTAAATGTAGTCCACTAACTCTTATCTACATATCCACCTCCTATGGTCTACACGCTTCTCACATCTGTCGAATAGATCTTTACTACCATCTGCGTAGAAGTATGCAGATTTGGAGGAAAACCAGCTGACAACATGACCTTGCTGAATGAATGTTGCACCTTATCCTTTTTGGTGGTGGGCGATTTAAGCATGTTTTACTCATTTCTTTAGTCTCAGGGTCGTATAGATATACCCAGCTTTCACCCATGGTCACTAATCTGTTTAAAAAGTCCTCCTCCTTGTTGTGGTACAGATTCAAAATGCTTTGTGCAAATTCTACTCTTTGCTGTTTTTGGAAAGTTGTCAGTAACCTCGGAACGCATTTCTCTTGACACGAACTATAATTCACCACAAATTGGCATGCAGATTACGAAGATATCCACTTAAAAACCTGCAAATATTCAAATACCTAGCACATCTAGATCATGGTGAGGGTAAGAACCTATTGGCCTCCCCTTGTACATTGTGGATTGTCAGCGTGAATTATGTGTCAATTAAGGTGATTTTATGGAAGTGCGGCCAACCGGACTTTTCTTCACACCATTTCATTGCAATATGCTATATTTATTTCACGCAACCATGCAGTATTTTATTTCATGCGCTATCCAGTGGGATGGACACAGTGAACCTCCATCTGTTTTTATTGCTAATAAAGAGGGCGGGCCCTGCAGCATAAGTATTAACCCTCCTCTTATGTTAGAATTCCGTTACTATCCATGATGTTTAGGGTCAGTTTTGACCCGTGTTTTAAATCAGCCATAAAATACCCTCTCAATAATTTATCATCAAATTTGTTTCTGATCTCTTGGTTACCTTGTTAGGCTTCTTTATCCTTGAAAATATTGGTTTTAATATTTTTGGTGTGACCCCTAGACCTTTCTTTTGATAGCATACCTCTCATTTTCAAATTTAAAAAATGGTAAAATAAAGTCAGCAACTCTGAAATGAATTTGTCCTATGTTTCTTCACTTTATTTAGAGAAGAAGACAAGCAGGAAAAGAGATAGGCCCCTCCCTAACTACAGCTCACAGGGTTGAGAGGGGATTGGCTGTCACTGTTACTAAGCAGAGAGAGTGTTTATGATTTCAGTTTTGGCACTTATTAGTGTCCTAAAATCCTATATTATAACTGGGTCAGAATTGACCCTAACACCATGAACGTTTTAATTTTCACCACAGTATTTTATAATTTAGTGAAAAGGATTATTTTTCTATTACATTGTTTAAATAGAGGTTCCTGACAAAGTAAAAAAATCTTGATGCAATAAACAAATTTATGTGATACTTATAGACATTCAAAACCTGAAAACGGGTCAGTTCTGACCCTAACATAAGAGGAGGGTTAATACAAAAGAAAAATGGTGACTAAGAATGCCAAAGGAAAGTTGCTTTCACAGGACACATGTGGTGTATCGAAAACGACGAAGTTCAATTAAGTACATACTAAAATGTCAAATATCTGAATGAAAATGGTATAAGAAATGACATGTATAAATACCCTTCCACCTATGAAAAGAAAAGAAAAGTCTTGGTGGAAGAAGGGTATGCATGTGTAATTTTTTTATACTATATTCACCTGGTATCCTCTGGAGGAGCCCAAGGGTTCCATAGAGCCCTGAAACAAAGAAATGTATAAAAATGACACACAGCATCCAGTGCGCCTCTGTTTAATGTATTAGCAATTATTCCATGGATAAACACACTAAGAGTCTTTGGTATAACATTTAAAAGCATTAGTGGGGGGGGGGTGAATGATGGATGGTTCACCTCTGCAGCTCCTGTAAGATTTGGGCAGGATCCTAGAACCTGTGATTCCATAGAACCCTGGTTGAGAAACCCTGCTTTAAAGTCCTTTTTTGCTGTGATATTTGGGAAGTCAATACTATATCTTTAGACAAGTCTATTTTTTTCTTGTTGAATAGCCATTACCATTCTCCGATGTTCTTGAAAGTGTTTCTTGTATCTATCAAATCTTCAAATTGACACCCTGCTCCTTACAGCTCAAGTTCTGCACCTTTGTAGGACTACTCAAAATTGGCTATTATATTTTTACATTCCTTAACCACTTCCATACCGAGTCATGTAATATGACATCGGCAAAGTGGTTGTAAGGATCCGGGCCGCCGTCATATGACGTCGGCCCGTTCCAACAGCCAGTGCGCGCCCCCGGCGGCGCGCAGCGGCGTGATCAGGGATGAGGCTCGTCCCTCGGACATAGCCCATCCCTGATCAAGGTAAACAGCCAATAGAAATTGGTGTTTACCACGTGATCGGCTGTGTCAATCACGGGTACTCTGATGACGGGTACTCGGGTACTCTGATGACGGGTACTCGGGTACTCTGATGACGGGTACTCGGGTACTCTGATGACGGGTACTCGGGTACTCGGGTACTCGGGTACTCTGATGACGGGTACTCGGGTACTCTGATGACGGGTACTCGGGTACTCTGATGACGGGTACTCTGATGACGGGTACTCTGATGACGGGTACTCTGATGACGGGTACTCTGATGACGGGTACTCTGATGACGGGTACTCTGATGACGGGTACTCTGATGACGGGTACTCTGATGACGGGTACTCTGATGACGGGTACTCTGATGACCTGTCAACGGAGTACCCGTCAGAGTACCGGAGTACGTGTCACCTACCCATCAGAGTACCAGAGTACCTTCCACCTGCTCATCAGAGTACCTGACGCCTGAAGTACCCGAGTACTTACCGCCTGCTCATCAGTACCCATCACTACTCATCAGTACTCATCAGTACTGATCATCAGTACCCATCAGTACAGTATCACCTATCCGTATCAGTACTACTCATCAGTACCTATCACCTGCCTGTCACCTGCCCATCAGAGTACCCGAGTACCTGTCACCTGCCTATCGGAGTACCCGAGTACCTGCCACCTGCTCTTCAGTACCAGAGTACCTGTCACCTGCCCAACAAAGTACCCGAGTACCTATCACCCTTCATACAGCCACCATGTCCAAGTCCAAAAAGGTTTATATACGTCCTCCGTTTAAACCTAAATACCGGTGTTATGGCCCCCCACCCCTCCCGCCGCGTTCCGGTCCTTTTCCCCTCTTACCGGACCCGCCGGCAGCGGGGAAAACGATCCGGTCCCAGATCCTCAGACAGGATGTCGAGTGAGGGCAAGCTTGCCCTCACTTGACTCTATGGTCTTGGAGGACCGGAGCTACGGAAAATGTTGTTGCCTAGCAACCGGTTTAAAGGTCCTTTTTTTTTTTTTTTTTTTTT
Organism: Pelophylax lessonae; assembly: GCF_965119305.1. NCBI lineage: Eukaryota > Metazoa > Chordata > Amphibia > Anura > Ranidae > Pelophylax > Pelophylax lessonae. Next base: position 214,084,772 of record NC_138772.1, on the reverse strand, counting down.
TCATTTTATATAATTTTTTTTTTTTTCTATCTTTTAGTGTACTTGTGAGATCTGAGGACTTTTTGACCCCAGATCTCACAAGAAAGAGGTCCTGTCGTGCCTATTTCTATTACGAGGAATGTTTACATTCCTTTTAATAGAAATAAAAATGATCATTTTTTTTTTTTAAACGGTGTAAAAATAAAAAATAATAAATAAAATAAATAGTAAAAAAAAAAAATTAAAGCGCCCTGTCCCCATGAGCTCGCGCGCAGAAGCGAACGCATACAGAAACCCCGCCCACATATGTAAACAGTGTTCAAACCACACATGTGAGGTATCGCCGCGATCGTTAGAGCAAGGGGAATAATTTGAGCCCTAGACCTCCTCTGTAACTCAAAGATGGCAACCTGTAGAAATTTTTAAATTGTCGCCTATGGGGATTTTTAAGTACCAAAGTTTGTCCCCATTCCGTGAGCGTGCGCAATTTTGAAACATGACATGTTGGGTATCTATTTACTCGGCGTAACATTATCTTTCACATTATGGAAAAAAATTGGGCTAACTTTACTGGTTTCTTATTTTTTAATTAAAAAAAGTGAATTTTTTCCAAAAAAATTGCGTTTGGAAGACCGCTGCGCAAATACGGTGTGATAAAAAATATTTCAATAATCTCCATTTTATTCTCTAGGGTCTCTGCTAAAAAAAATATATAATGTTTGGGGGTTATAAGCAGTTTTCTAGCAAAACAACTGATTTTAGCTTGTAAACACCAAATGTCAAAAATAGGCCTAGGCAAGTGGCTAGGATGCATGATGATGTTCCTTGGATGTTAGGCCCCTCTATATGGCTAGGCTGTGAAAGTCTCACACATGGTATTGCCATACTCAGGAGGAGTGGCAGAATGTATTTTGGGGTGTCATTTTTGCTGTGTACATGCTATGTGTTAGGAATATCCTATAAATTGACAACTTTGTGTAAAAAAAAAAAAAAAAAAGTTTTCATTTCTTTCCCACATTTTCCAAAAACCTGTGGAAAAAAATATGTTCAAACGACCCATAATGCCTCAGAATTATACGTTGGAGTGTTTGCTTTCCAAAATGGGGTCATTTTGTGGACTTTTCCATTGTATTGGTGCTCTAGGGCCTTGAAAAGTGTGATAGGTAGTAAGAAAGTTTTGTGTGTATTTATGCTCCTAGAACGCCTGAAGGTGCTTCTTGGACGTGGAGTCTCTTTTTGTGGCCAGGCTGTGTAAAAGTCTGTAAGAGTTGGAAAAACTCAGATTCAGTGATTTTGGAAAACAAGAGGAATTCGTTTATTTACATGCGCATGGAGATGTATACAGAGTTCAGTCACAGCCTGCCCCGTGCATACAAATCTACCCAGACAATAGGGTTTGCACTTTTTATAGTGATGAATATTTGAGGTCTAGGTGTGTTCTGGGCTGGTCCAAGGTGTAACAATACATTTCCATCCAATCAATGTCCACTTCTCTTAACTGGCAATGTAACGATTACTTCAACTTTCCCATCCTTTAGCTGTTCTCTCCGGTCAGAGCTAGTTCTGGAAATTGGTCCTGGAATGTAGCATTTTGCTTCCTTATCTCTCAAGGTTTTCTCTGTAGGAACAAGACACATAAACTCTCTTTTCATGCATGCGAGGGGGATGGGGGCCTCTATCACTAGAAATAGGTTCATCATAAAGCATCACTCTAACTGTAATTTACGTAAAGTATAACTTATATCTACATTTCTAGGTTCATATATACATTACTTCAGCTGCATTTATGAAAGATTCCTGACTCAGCCAATTCTTCCAACATCTCCCTCCTGTTGAACCTACAAATGTAGATTCTTACTCGAGCTCCCACCCCAGAAGTCTGTCTGTTTTAGTGGGGGCCTTCATAAAAACAGCATCACTCGCTCATACAGGCAATGAGGCTGAACTTGATCTATCATGTAAGTCAGGGTCCTGCATGGACAGAACTGTATACATTACATCGCTCGCAGCTCTATCCACCACTCTTGAGATGAGTCCCTTCATGCATGGTACCAGACAGCAGCCTGCACATAATACTGACAGCACTACTGCAACTGGTGGTGGAATACTTGCCCCATTTGCCTAACCACACATTCCATTCATCTGGTGAAGGGGTCCTTGATCCCGCTATTTTCCGCCGACTCTTGAGACAGCATCTCCAAGCCCTTCAATGCTCGGCTGACGCTGCCATCTGGGGCGGTATTATTGGGGATAAACGTACAGCACGTGGCACCGAACATTACACAGACCCCTCCCCTCTTGGCCAGGAGCATGTCCAAGGAGATTCTGTTCTGCCAGGCTGTCAGTGAGGTGGCATCAAGCTGCTCGGCAAGGCCCTTGACTGCATCCCGTGTGTAGTTGACAAAGCGCTGCTGATTGTAATATATATATATATATAGTTTATCCAATCAGTGTTTTTATTTACAGATGTAAACAGAAAAATTTATTCAAAACCCGCAGCTATTTGGTTTCTTGCTTTAAATTCATCTGGGACTCCCCTTGGTACTCCTATAGCATCTATGTATACTGATCTATCAAAACTTCCCCCTGGGATGTCTCTCTTGGTTAGCTTATTTAATTTCCTGCTTAGGGCCTTATCCCATATAGGAACACCTCCTAGTCTGGCGGGGAAGATTTAAAAGGGTTGAACTACTTTCACCAGCCTGCATGTCCCATCCCAGTTTGAGCTCAATAAAGGCCTTAGTTTATTTTCTCCACACAACCACCAAGTATCTGCTAAAGCTTGCGTTTGATTGGTAAACAGCGATTCTGGGAAACTTCCATCAGTCCTGACCTGATATATAGTTGTACAATACCTAAATTCTTGTGCAGCCGTTCTAAGAGTATTATTAAAACAAGTATAATTCCCCTTGTAGACTGTCACACCTACTGGCTTAGTTTTCATTTTAGTCTCAGGAAATTTATCAACTTCTGTTTTGCAAATCTCTCTGTCTGCTTTTCCTTGCATAATCAATAAGATACACGTCATATTAAAAGTTGAGGGTATCGGAACAGTCGCTAGCCTTGGTCTTCCACTGGCGCACACTACACAGTCAGAGGCATTGGTTGAATTGTCCGTAAACTTCATCCATTCCAACCATTCATTCTTGTCAAAGTAGCCGGTCTCTATGCTCAATCTATCCACCAGATGTATCACTACCCTAACTCCCTCACTGTCCTGTCTATCTCCAACCTTAGGGAGTGGGCTACCTGTAGCACTGGCAGGGACACTTTGGGAAGGGTTTACCTGGAGTTTGACTTCAGCCCATGGATCTGTTCCTGACTTAGTTATTCCCAGCCTGTATACCCCACTATCTCTGACCTCTGGGTTTCTTATTGTAATGATAATGCTTCCTTGGCTTCCTTTGCTAAAGAGATCCTTTGATAGGTAGGTATGTCATCTGAGGAATCCTAACTGAACTGGTTTCCTACTTGTGGGGGTCTGTTGTCCACAATTCATCCTCCCAGTCACCACATCTCTTATCCTTCCCACACATATATATATATATATATATATATATATATATATATATATATATATATACAAGGTACAAACAATATTTAGAAATTTACCTTGAGGGGTTTTGTGGTACCACCCTGGAACAGCACAGAAAACATGGTCACCTCCTATCTACCTATTCCCATGTGTTGAGTTCACAGTGTTACTTTCACCTCTTGTAGGTGGGAGGTGGTCTCTCCTTCCAGGATGTGAATCCCTCTATTTAGAGGAAGAGATGTGCCCCCATTCACAACACTCACTTACATAGATTTGTTCTCTTACTCTAATGGTTTTGGGGATTCTCTGCTGACTATAGAAATGTCAGTCTATATTTTCACACATTGTCACTTTACTGTCAGGCCTAAGGCCTTCCTATACCATGTGATGTGTATCCAAGCGCACACTGTGCACAAAAATTTTCTTTTTGAAATAATTTGAGAATCCAAACACCGCAAATGTCTTAAATGTCTTCTCCACTTCTAGGGATACATCCCTCCTGTTGGGACATGGTTTACTCCATGGCTCAAAAGAGCCACATACCAGAACAAACCGCTATACAACAGTGGTCCAGAAAACCCACCTTTAGCTGTTTTTCCCTTCTAATCTGATGTGTATTTGGAAGGATTGGGAAACAGAGATTTCGGGCACAGGAGTTTTGTTAAAAAGATTTCTTTTATTCAACACAGAACTAAATATTTTAAAATCATAGAAAAATACAGGCAAATAATTGTGTATTAAGGACACAGTGAGACCACACAACAATGGTCTATGTTGTACAATATCTCAGTGCATAGAACTTATAAAAGTCGGTTTACATACAGTTCAAAGTACAAGATCATTAGTAGTCATATAATCCTTGGAAACGTATTGCTTGTTATCAGAAGAACCGCCGACGGACACCCAAGCAGTATGGTGCCGGTCAGCAGGGTCGACTGAAAATATAAGTTAACATTCACCATGTAATATATGACCTTTGCTCGACATGTTTCGCTTTCTTAGACAAAAAAGCTTCATCTGGAGCATATCATTTCTTTTGTCTGTGTGAGAAATAACAGTATTTAGATAGATTACATATATGTGTTACCTTATTTTCAGTATGTTATAATTACAATTGCATATCATTTATCTTTCCTTTTAATTACATATAATCGTCTTACACATCTCAGATAAGTCCTTCTATTTTTGCAATATCAACACAATATAACATTGGGTCTTAAGTTGCATTCAGACACTAGAGGAGTTTAGGGGAAAGAACGGAGGTTGCCAATAGTGAGTATATGTGGGGATCCATGCTGTAATTATAGTATAAGCATATATATCCTATTTATATACCTGGTAAATGGACAGAAAGATGTATACATACCTGTACATATAGTAATCAGGCACATATCTCAATTTCCATAGAGAATTCTTTAACGAGGAGGACTGTGCGTTTTGGGAAACTCAAAAAGGCAATGTATAGTGACATAGTAGTGAGGGTAGTCACTCCATGTCTCATATCTGGGTGGATGAGAGCAGAAAAACAATGTTTCTCAGAGTAGTAAGCGTTTTAATTCTATGATATCACTTTAAGGGAAAGCCCATAGGAATGCCAAACCATAAGCTCAAGTGTTCTAAAGTGGTAAAATCTGTATGCCTCATGCTTGTTATAAGAGTGTGTAAGTACCCATAGAGCCCATAGAACATCTGCCCTAAAAGGGGGGGGGCAACAGAAAAGACACATAGTCATTCTGGACCGTAAGAGAAGACAGGTGCCATGCGTTTATAAACGATTACACACCAACATATAGAGTTTACCCATTCGTATATGGGCTACCCCTATAGTAAAATATATATCATGTATACTGATTTGCTTTCACACACATATGTGAATATGTGTGTGTAATCAATTTCGTATCCGGCCCACCCTCCTCTATAATAGTAGGGGGGTGACCAGGGTTATATATAGATAAGCAGTTGCTACATGAGGTCCAAGATGAATACATGCAAAGCGTACTTAGAATAAACATAAGTAATAAACATAGTAGTAAATATATATAGAGTGCCACCCAAGATGATAGATCGCTATGCAGTACAAAAGTTCCAAACATACACAGACACCTTAGCAATGCTCACCAAACTTAGGAAGGACCAGAGCTTAAATGTAGGGAGCGTGTCTCCTCTGCTTGTATGTCGGCTGTTAAGCACAGTAAGATTAAGGTGAATTCCAGATGGCTGCTATCTGTGGACACATGACTTGTAAAATAATTCTAATCTGATGTGTATACTTTTCATCAGTTCTATTCCCTACCCAGCTTACCTTAAATGAAAAATGGGGGATCTGAAATATATCTAATCTAATGTGTAGATACCTACTTTCCTTTTCTCTTGCTGATTTACCAACTCAGACAATCTTATTCGGCTATGTTAGGGCTGAAAATATAAAAATATCAAAACCGGTGTCAGCCAAACATTCCATAACTAGTAATAATGCCCATATAGCCTTTCATAGATTTCTGAACAGTTAAATCCACGTTCCCTAGTGACCTGGCCTAACACTAAAAGAAAAATCAGCTTTCCCATTTAGGTTAATATATTGGTACAAAAACATCACCTCCCAACTAAACTTCTACAAAACTTTGTATCTAAACTAAGCAATATTCAACCATAGGCCAAACTGCTCATCACTTAATGTGTGCATTTCCTCCATATATATATATATATATATATATATATATATATATATATATATATATATATATATATATATATATATATATATATATATATTCCGGGCTCCTCTCACAAACTAAAGACATTCTGGAAACTAATTTGACCCCAGCTTCTGTGGACATATTACCCATACATATGTGTGTCATCGTGTTCTGCATGCCTGACCCAAACCTAGATAAGCAAAGAGAATTGGAGAAACCCATATATGGGTACCTATCCAATTCCACAATCAATTATCTAAAAAATGTAATCAAATGTGGTCAAAAGATGGCTAAGTGTCAGATGTAACCATATATAACTATCAAGACTTACAGTATCCTATTTTATAGGACTTGCTGTAAAATTTTCAATTGTTTGCAGTAATCATGATTATTTCTAACAGAACCCAATAATTATAAGCAAACAAGAATTTACCTTTTTCATAAATAATGACACAAGTTGCGTGAATTTAAACCGTCAATCATAAAGAAAAATATACTTAAAAACAGATATCAGTTATGTGTGAAACCCAAGTTGGAATCTCTAATTCAGTGTAACCCTTTCTGTTTCTGTACTGTGCACATCCCGTGGATTCTGTTTTCCAAAACGTTTGCGCACTCCAATAGTGCTTCTGCCTTACAGACCACTGCAATGATTATGACAGAATATACATAAGTAGATGCTGCCATAATTAAACAAAACACACGCACAGGAAAGGACAATACAGAAAAATATAAAATCAAAATTAATTAGTCACTCTATATACAACCAGTTGTAAAAAACTATTATTGTATTCATATAATCAAAGATGATGCAAGTTGGCAATGGATCCTGTAATCTTCTTTAGTTTGTGGACATTAAACCTTATCCGACAGGCGGATTGAGACAGTTCAGTACCATCTAGAAACTTAAGCAAAATGAAAGGTCATAATAGATTACCATTACATTTCTCACCTAAAAATAATCAAATATCTAGTAACAAACATATATCAATCACATGTCATATGACCATATTGTTTAATGAGTGTGCACTCTATTCTTCCCATATATAATGAGCTCATAACAATTAATTATTTTAATTTTCACCACGTGGATTTTCATAGGACGTCCATTAAAAGTTGTCAATATTTTACCTTGGTTAAAACTCATTCACAATAACCTTCATAGTGTGTTCATTACATTATATATCGATTATATATCACCAATCATACTAAGTAATGATCACCATCTCTTACTCAAACCCAACTATACATTTTCAGTGAGCATTCATTATTGTCCTATCTTTTCCTTGAAACTTGGTCACATCAGCGTTATACAGAACCTGTCTGGTCAACTTACTTTGTTTAAACAACTTCCATTTCAAAAGAATGCACAGTTTTTATCAGTGGGTGGGGCTGTCTCGCTTTCCACGCCCAGTGGGCTGGAATGGAAAGACTAAAGGTTTTAAATAATTATAATAGTAATGGCTGCTTTTTGAAATCTAAAGGGCGTTAGCTTCAGTCAATTAATTTGTCTCTTTGTTTCCAATTAATCTTAAAGTTACACAAGACAAAGAAACTAATTTAACTAGGATCTTATATCTGTCAATACTTAAAACTTCCCTTACCTTTCAAAGCATTTGAACATCACATATTACATTATATTACTCATTTCTCATATTCAAAACTCTCCTACTTTCACAATCAGACATCTAAAAGAGCAGAATTCCTTCGGTCCTGCATCTCTCCCTCCCTCCTTTTCCAAAGGGAGGGGGAGGATTCTTCAGACGCTGTCTCCTAACATGAAACTCTCACACACAAGTAGTAAAGCTTGATTCCAACCAATCAGTAATGCTTACACATATACCATACACACTCTGTCTGAATTCAGATAACATTGTCACATGTACAACAGAAACCTCAAAATGCATTCAATCATCTGCAACAAACATTTTCTCATCAGGGACCCAAATATTTACCATGCTCCCTCTTAATAAAAGACTAACATAACTGTATTACTGTCAAAAAAGAACCTTCGGCATCCTTCCACTGTCATGGTTAGACAGAAATCACCTGCTTGACCATTAATTCACATTCTACCTGCAGATTTGTCATAAAGGTTTGGATAAAAAGTGATTTCATAGCAACATTAGTATTCAACCCTGCTGCCTTCTAGACCTTCATGAATCCCCTCGTTGTAGAAGTTCAGCTACCTCTTCTAGCTTGTCTGCTACATACATTTACCGTGGGGAGAAAAGACTTGTCTATAAACACTCTACTCATCTCTGTCCCTAGTTCCGCTCACATGTGTTTTCATCATTGCATTCAGGATCCTTGCTTAGACAACAATTTATATTTCCCATTCCTAAACTTTCAAATATTTAACGTGCACGGAAAGGACTTATTATACGGTCAGTCCTTACCCTGACCGGTCACTACATACCTCTTGGTCACAAACCACCTACCAAGATTCCGCATGCAAGACTAAATAGCCAGTCACAAAACATGTCTCCTGGTCACTTTGTCCTACCAATATACTTCTTGGTCACAAAAACCTACCAAGATGTGTTTGGTCACCGTTTCCTACCAGAATACAACATATTCTTGTCACTGAACTATCCCAATGGGAAATATAAATGAAGTCACTTACCGAATCCCCTTGTTCTTCCTCACCGATCTTCCTTGAAACCGACTCCGGACGAATTCCGTCCTGGTGGAGACGACTGGCCTCTTAACAGTCAACATAGGACTGGAGGTCTTGTAAGACGATCCTTGGCATCTCACCTCAGATCTTTTGCAGTCGTCCCAGCAGAACTTCTATCGTCCAGCAGTGGTATCTAGGCCAACGCACCAAAATGTAAGAGTTGGAAAAACTCAGATTCGGTGATTTTGGAAAACAAGAGGAATTGGTTTATTTACATGCGCATGGAGATATATACAGAGTTCAGTCACAGCCTGCCCCGTGCATACAAATCTACCCAGACAATAGGGTTTGCACTTTTTATAGTGATGAATATTTGAGGTCTAGGTGTGTTCTGGGCTGGTCCAAGGTGTAACAATACATTTCCATCCAATCAATGTCCACTTCTCTTAAGTGGCAATGTAACGGTTACTTCAACTTTCCCATCCTTTAGCTGTTATCTCTCCGGTCAGAGCTAGTTCTGGAAATTGGTCCTGGAATGTAGCATCTTGCTTCCTTATCTCTCAAGGTTTTCTCTGTAGGAACAAGACACATAAACTCTCTTTTCATGCATGCGAGGGGGATGGGGGCCTCTATCACTAGAAATAGGTTCATCATAAAGCATCACTCTAACTCTAATTTACGTAAAGTATAGCTTCTATCTACATTTCTAGGTTCATATATACATTACTTCAGCTGCATTTATGAAAGATTCCTGACTCAGCCAATTCTTCCAACAAAGTCTCACACATGTGGTATCGCCATACTCGGAAGGAGTAGCAGAATGTATTTTTGGGTGTAATTTTTGCTGTGTACATGCTATGTGTTAGAAATAGCTTATAAATTGACAACTTTGTGGGGGAAAAAAAGAAGAAAAATTTATTTTCTTCATTTTCCCAAGAATTGTGGGAAAAAATTACAACTTCAAAAAACCCACCATGCCTCTTACTAAATACCTTGGACTGTCTACTTTACAAAAAGGGGTCATTTGGGTGGTATTTGTACTGTCCTGACATTTCAGGGCCTCAAGAAAGGAGATGGGCCGTCAGTACATCTGGTGTGATCAATTTTCAATAATTGGTACCATAGCTTCTAGACTCAATAACTTTCACACAGACTAAATAATATACACTAATTTGGGTTAATTTTACCAGAGACATGTAGCAGTATACATTTTGGCCCAAATGTATGAAGAAAAATTAATTTTTTGCAAAATTTTATAATTGAAACTAAAAAAAGTGGGTTTTTTTCAAAATTTTTGCTCTTTTTTTGCATATATCACGAAAAAAAAAAAACCCCAGTTGTGATCAAATACCACCAAAAGAAAGCTCTATTTGTGTGAAAAAAATGATAAAAATTTTGTTTGGTTACAGTGTAGCATGACTGAGCAATTGTCATTCAAAGTGTGAGAGTGCTGAAAGCTGAAAATTGGTCTGGGCAGGAAGGGTGTCTAACTGCTCTGTATGGAAGCGGTTAAATACCACATGCCTGGAAAATAAAAGGTTTTTTTTTTTTTTTTCAAAAATCATACTTGCTTATTTAGATGCAGCCTTAGTCCTCTCCTGCTGGCTCGAAGACTTAGAACCAAGCGATCAAAGACTGCAGATCGCTCAGTTCTCAGAGCTCCGTGAGCAGAGAGTTGGTGACTGTCGGCCAACTGACTCTTTGCTCTACCCCCTGGACTGTGCTGTTTGTGGTCCCAACAGAGCAGAGTTCAGATGCGATGTGTAGATATAGATATAGATATAGATATAGATATAGATTATATATATATATATATATATATATATATATATATATATATATATAGAAGATATACAGGTCCCTCTCAAAAAATTAGCATATTGTGATAAAGTTCATTATTTTCTGTAATGTACTGATAAACATTAGACTTTCATGTATTTTAGATTCATTACACACAACTGAAGTAGTGCAAGCCTTTTATTGTTTTAATATTGATTTTTGGCATACAGCTCATGAAAAACCCAAATTCCTATCTCAAAAAATTAGCATATTTCATCCGACCAATAAAAAAAGTTTTTAATACAAAAAAAGTCAACCTTCAAATAATTATGTTCAGTTATGCACTCAATACTTGGTCGGGAATCCTTTTGCAGAAATTACTGCTTCAATGCGGCGTGGCATGGAGGCAATCAGCCTGTGGCACTGCTGAGGTGTTATGGAGGCCCAGGATGCTTCGATAGCGGCCTTGAGCTCATCCAGAGTGTTGGGTCTTGCGTCTCTCAACTTTCTCTTCACAACATCACACAGATTCTCTATAGGGTTCAGGTCAGGAGAGTTGGCAGGCCAATTGAGCACAGTAATACCATGGTCAGTAAACCATTTACCAGTGGTTTTGGCACTGTGAGCAGGTGCCAGGTCGTGCTGAAAAATGAAATCTTCATCTCCATAAAGCTTTTCAGCAGATGGAAGCATGAAGTGCTCCAAAATCTCCTGATAGCTAGCTGCATTGACCCTGCCCTTGATAAAACACAGTGGACCAACACCAGCAGCTGACATGGCACCCCAGACCATCACTGACTGTGGGTACTTGACACTGGACTTCAGGCATTTTGGCATTTCCCTCTCCCCAGTCTTCCTCCAGACTCTGGCACCTTGATTTCCGAATGACATGCAAAATTTGCTTTCATCTGAAAAAAGTAATTTGGACCACTGAGCAACAGTCCAGTGCTGCTTCTCTGTAGCCCAGGTCAGGCGCTTCTGCCGCGGTTTCTGGTTCAAAAGTGGCTTGACCTGGGGAATGCGGCACCTGTAGCCCATTTCCTGCACACGCCTGTACACGGTGGCTCTAGATGTTTCTACCCCAGACTCAGTCCACTGCTTCCACAGGTCCCCCAAGGTCTGGAATCGGTCCTTCTACACAATCTTCCTCAGGGTCTGGTCACCTCTTCTCGTTGTGCAGCGTTTTCTGCCACACTTTTTCCTTCCCACAGACTTCCCACTGAGGTGCCTTCATACAGCACTCTGGGAACAGCCTATTCATTCAGAAATGTCTTTCTGTGTCTTACCCTCTTGCTTGAGGGTGTCAATGATGGCCTTCTGGACAGCAGTCAGGTCGGCAGTCTTACCCATGATTGCGGTTTTGAGTAATGAACCAGGCTGGGAGTTTTTAAAAGCCTCCGGAATCTTTTGCAGGTGTTTATAGTTAGTTGATTCAGATGATTAGGTTAATGGCTCGTTTAGAGAACCTTTTCATGATATGCAAATTTTTTGAGATAGGAATTTTGGGTTTTCATGAGCTGTTTGCCAAAATCATCAATATTAAAACAATAAAAGGCTTGCACTACTTCAGTTGTGTGTAATGAATCTAAAATATATGAAAGTCTAATGTTTATCAGTACATTACAGAAAATAATGAACTTTATCACAATATGCTAATTTTTTGAGAGGGACCTGTGTGTGTGTGTGTATATATATATATATATATATATATATATATATATATATATATATATGTAACAGATCCCCAATACTTGGACCAAGTATTTCGGTCTTAGGTCTCCAGACACTCACGTGATGCAGTGACCTGGCCCCTCAATTCCCCCCAAACATTAGCCTAAGCTCAATGAAGGGTAAAACAAGACACTTCACCTACTCACTTCCAATATATACAGTTTTAGGTGCAAATGTATTGTATACAGAACATAATTAACATACCTGGCCATCTGGACAGAAACAGGTGAATGACATTGCAGGCTCAGACAGGATTAACATTATCATAATTGACTCCACAAACAACCAGCCCAAACATAGCTGAATACACTTTCCTAGAAATGTGAACACACTTAACCTCTAAACAGATGAAAGCAGAAGACGTAGGCTCTCAGACTGCCCGTCTCCATTTTCGACACACCTTATTATAACACTCAATACACATCCCCACAGTAGACATCATTAGCATCTCTTTAGTCTCTCAATGTGTGGAGAAGTCCTCTGCGGCAACAGGCCGCTTTAGGCCTGTAACATTGATCCCAGTCTGAGTCTGTATCTTGGGGTGACATGGATTTGAGTCCAAAGCAACACTACTCCCATGGTCCTCCAGCATATACCCCCACACAGAGGTGCACTCCCCTACAAGCCAGGGCCCGTAGTCTGTGGGCAGGAGGCTGGCCTCCACACTCCTCCAATAGCCCATGGCACTTGTCACACTAATATATATATGCACCCTCCAAGGTAGGTGCTAGGTAAAGTATAGTCTTACCAGCAGGGCCATGATTTTCAGCTAGGCTTGTATGTGTTCCCAGGTGTGCCTGTTGTGTTGGGGAGTCTCCCCATTGTGTCCCAATGAGGGCTCTCATTGGGCAGTGGAGGAAACCTGGCCAATAGCACACCTGGGCTTGTATCCATCCTGGAAGGGCAGATTCTGCCACAGAGCATTCTGGGAAGGGGTATAAGTCTGTGGGGAGCACATGATTCTTTGACAGGAAGCAGAGTCCTAGGAGAGAGGCGATAGGTGTCTCTCCTCCTATCAGGAGGAATCAGGTGTCTCAGGCAGCTTGCCTGAGGGGACACAGGGCTGAGCTGCAGGAGAGGATCCAGTGTGCTGAGGACCAGTGGAGCTGTGAGGGGTCGAGTTTCAGGAAAGCATTCCCAGTCACGAGTACTGTAAACTGCCCCTGGGGGTCTGCCTAGCAGAGGGGGCCACTGTGGAGAAGGTCAGAGGGATCCAGGAGCTAGCTGGTGCAGGAGCAAAATAAAGGGGGTGCCAGTGGTCGGGCCCTGAAGTGCAGAGTGTACAGTGCAGTGTTTACAGTGTTAAGAGTTGCTGCAGCATTACAAGAGATTACCTCGGTCAGTGAAGACTACAGGGAGTGCTTTAAAGGACTTTTGAGCTGTGAGGAAGTGTCAGAAGTCAAGTTTAAGTTCACCGACAGTGAGTCAGATTCTCGAGCGCCTATGGGCATTGACCGGCATTCAGCCAGCGTCAAGCCAGCCCTTAAAGGCATTTTTCTCATTTCACCCTTTCAGGACGGCCTACATATGAGAGATTGTGGCTCCACCCTACAGGAAACAACTAATTTGCAGCTGTTAAAAAGGTCCCACCCATCCTTGAGCTTCAGTTTAGTTGTGTTTCCAACCTTACACCGGAACGTTTTGTTTTTTTTCTCTGACCTGAAGGCAAAGGAGTGTCTGATAGGTACCCCTGTAAGACCGGTACGGACGGCCTATGAGAGGTTCCTCCCTATCTGTGTCCTGGAAACAGGAACTTACAGGTCGCCAAACATGTCGGGTAGTCGGTTACCTTAAGGAGAAGGTCCCTCCATACCTGTTGTCTCTGCAGGAAGAGTCTCTTCCATTGCTCCTCTATTGCTGGACGGTAAGAATTTCGAATTTACCGCCAAAGAGCGTGCCTCAAGCCTCGCTGTGAAGACCGGAAGTGTCGGTCAGAAGAGGAGGAGTGAGCAGTACCCGTAAAGAAGCTCGAGAGGGAGGAGACGCCGGATCCACGAGCACTCATGGCAGAATTTCCGGCTACGAAGGGGCTGAAACACCCCAAAGAGACTCGAACGACCGCACTTCCCACAGAGGAGAAAGCAGCAGTGCAGGTGGCTGTAGGAAACTCAGAAAAACCGGGTAAGTGACTACAGCGGTGGCGGGGCCGACTGCTGTCTATAGGAGACAGTCATGACTTTTTTTTTTCTGATTGAGCAGCTGCAGTTAGACTAAATATGTCTGTTGCAAACAAATGTTTTCTCTTCTTGTGTCTATGCACAGGTCTTCCAGCTACACAGGAGGCCCCTGCCAGACCAGACCCCCATCTAACACCAGCACTAACATGACTAGAAAGTGTGGTAACTGTGGGGATAAGTTGTCGAGGTCTTACTTAAAGCCATTGTGCCATACATGTATTAATAAATTGGCAGGGCAAGAAGCATCTGTTTTAATGAAAGGTTTCCTTAAATCAATGCAGAATGAGATGTTGGCAACTATTCAGTCATTTAGGACTGCAGCAGCTATCACTCAGACCCTAACACAGACAGAGGAAATATCAAGGGATAGTTTATCCTCCCAGGATAGTGTGTGGTCAAGAGGACCCTCTTCTCTCTTGTCAGCTTGTCAGGATCCCAACCCATTCCCTCGTCACAAATTAGGGAGGAGGAGGATCCAGGGGAAGGCACCAGTCACTTTAGATCCCCATCCAGTTCAGACAAGGAGTCAAACAGTGACAATGAGAAGGAAAGGGATAGTTTCAAAAGAAACAAGAGTCTCTTTCCTTTAGAGTGTATGGAGGGTCTCCTTAAAGTGGTACATGCCACTGAAGGGATCCCAACTCCGGTCAAAGAGTCTTCCATTAAGGATAAAGTGTACAAGGGCTTGGGAAGAGCCCAGTACAGAGCAATTCCCATCCACCGGTCTTTAAAGGACATGATTGACCAGTAATGGAAATTTCCTATGAATGCCTTATCCAGACCAAAAAACTGGAAAAGAAGGTATCCTTTTGAGGAACAGGAATTGGAGGAGTTAATAAAAAGCCCTAAACTAGACGCTCCTCTGGCCCAGCTATCAAAGAGGTCAGATTTGTCCTTTGAAAATGCTGGTCACATTAAAGGTGTCATGGATCTCAAGATCGAATCCTTACTAAAAAAAGGCTTTGGGGGGCGTGGCCGGATCGGGCATGTGAGCAGACCTAGCTCACAGAGCTCCCACAAATAACCCTGCAAAAGCATCCTTTCCCGGCCGGAATACCTGAGATTGTGGTCTGATCCTTCTCAGGGAAGTGCCCTGAGTCTGTCGCTGCCTCTAGATCCCGGATGAGAGCCGGATAGCCTGAGGTCCAGGTTCGTGGGGAGAGCTCCGCTCCGCCGGGATTAACATCGGCCGCCATCCTGCCTCTATCGCCCATCATCGGGCTCCAGCTCGCCTAGGGGGGACTCTCACTCATCCCAGCTGCCTATCCCTGGTTGTATTTTCCGCGAGGGACCACGCTCCGCGGTGATCCGAACTGCGGCCTAGTTCACAGCAGAAGCCGCGGCCTTTCCTACGGCGGGTGCCCGATCGCGGAGGCGCCTTGGCGGAAGTGACTTTGGTGAGCAGCTGTACATACCCCCTTTGGCCTGCTGCTTGCCCTGACCTGTCCTTTGACCCACACGGACTCTGCATGTCCCGATCGGGCGCAGCAATGACCCGAGGGAGCAAGCAAAAGGATAGCCCTGTCCCTGGCTCAGCCAGTCAGGATGGAACCGGCATAGGAACTCCGCAGCAATCATCTCGCGGCCCTGAAAAGCAGAAGGACACGGGCACAAAACCCAAAACAGTGCGCACAGGGGGGAAAGACAGTGCTGGCGACATCCTGCTGTACGCTAAGAAACTTTGTGACCTCCCGGGACCTACTGATGTGGTGTCTGCACCCTCGGCTGGAGCTCAGGTACTCGGGGACGTTCAACAGGGCACAGGGGATTTGGAGGCGCCTGAGCAGTCTGAGTTCAGTGATGGGCTGGAGGGTGACGTGTTGACGGGGACTCAGCCCACCTTGAGTCGCATTCTTCAGGCTGTACAGCAATGCACGGCATCGGTGAACACTGTCAAGGACAGACTGGGGGGTCTCACGGAGGAGGTAGCCCTTTTGCGCCAGGATTTACAAAAAATGCGCGAACGCACCACAGCTGCAGAAAGTCGCATCTGTGACTTGGAGGACCAGATGCCCACTTTAATAACAGAATCCAGGGAAACGGCCAGGCAGGCTCAGGCTAACAGGGATAAGACGGATGTCATCGAGAACCGCCTGCGTAGAAATAATGTTCGTATCGTGGGGCTACCTGAGAAGGTGGAGGGCAGGGACCCCACGGACTTTGTTGAACACTGGCTATGCGAAATTTTCGGGCGTGAGTCCTTTTCTCCTTTATACGCGGTGGAATGTGCACACCGTGTTCCTACCAGGGCGCTGCCTGGTAATGCTCCCAGGCCCATGCTCGCCAAGATTTTACATTACCGGGACAGGGAGAAGGTGCTACGTCTTGCCCGTGAAAAGGGAGATATCAGATACAATGGAGCCAGGGTGTCCTTTTACCCAGACTTTTCAGCGGATGTACAAAAACAACGGGCTAAATTTCTTGACGTGAAGAAACGTCTCCGTCGAATTGGCCTGATGTATGCTATGCTGTACCCTGCCCGTCTGAGAGTTACAGCGGAAGGCAGGGCGCATTTCTTTGCCACAGCTGCGGATGCGGCGAGCTGGTTGGATGTTCACGAGCCGGCTCTCGGTCGCAGGAGGAGGGATGAGCCTGGAGAGTGATAGGGATTTCTTCAGTGACCGCATCTATCGGAAGTGGGGCTATTCCACATTTTGCGCGTGCTCTTGCACGCTGTCTGTTTTTGACCCGGCCGGGGACGTTCACCGTGAAAGATTCGGAATCTACAGCTCCGACTATGGCAAGTGTTGACGAGCGAAGATGTGTTTTTATACGGCTCTGCTTTGGGGCCTGCTTCTATGTTTGCACCGTTGTGCATGTTGGCCGGGTGGCTCCCTTCTAGACGGTAGGGCTGCGGTCGAACCCGTCTGGAGTGAGCCGCCAGTTTTCCGACAGTTTTGTCAGGGTGCCGTTGTGCCTTGACCTACTGAGTTTCAGTTTCACTGACTTTTGTTTTTTCGTTTTTGGGAAGATTCACGCTACCTGTCTCACTGGACAATGTCAAGCTGTCACATCTCCACACCAGAACTCCTCAGAGGACCTTCTCTGTCTTTGCCTTGGTTGCCTTGGAGGGGGCCCCCAGTCTTCTCTCAGCCATTTTTGTATTTTTTTCACATGGAGGGGGTACCGGTAGTCTCTTGGAATGTTCGAGGCCTGGGCTGCCCACTCAAGCGGGCTATGGTGGCCCACCAGCTACGAAAGTACCACCCGGCCATTATTGCTCTGCAGGAGACTCACCTGGTGGGGGACTCTGTTGGGTGCCCTCGGTATGCATGGGTGGGATGGGGCTATCACTCCACCCACTCCTCATATTCCAGGGGGGTCAGTGTGCTGATTCACAAGTCACTGGCCTTTCGGGAACTGGGGGTCAAGGTGGACTCTGTTCATACATTGCGTGCTTTTTCAGGTTATGTGTGTTATAGCGATAGTGTACATTCCGCCCCCATTCTCCTCTGGGGTGCTCAGGGAATTCCTTCAATTTACTATGGACAAGGTTGGACTGCCATTGTTTGTTATGGGGGACTTTAATGGGGTGCTGGACCCTGCCAGGGACAGACACCCTCCACTGCCCTCCGGGGGAGCAGCCAGAAGTACAGCTCTCTCCCGCTTTTTGACGGAGATGGATTGGTCTGAGGTGTGGCGCCTTAGAAACCCTGACACGGTGCAGTTCTCATGCTTCTCCAAAACACACTCTGCATTGTCACGTATAGACTTATGTGTGGGTACCAGGGAGGCCGTGGCCATGGTGGAGGACATTGAGTATGCCCGTAGGGGGATCTCGGACCACTCCTCGCTGGTGGTCAAATTGCAGGTTCGCCCTCGGGTGGACTTGCGTAGAGCTCCCTGGCGTTTGAATGCCTTCTGGCTGAAACTATTTCCGCCGGATAATGACATTCCAGCAGCCATAGCAAACTTTTTTGAGGAGCATGACCACTTCGGGGATGTGCTCCTGAGGTGGGAGGCTTTTAAGAGCTTTCTCCGCGGGGCCCTCATTGCTAACGTTAAGAAAATCCAGACCGAGTCTAAATGCTTTGAGGAACAACTGTCCCAGTGCGCACAGCGGCTGGAGCAGGAATACTTGAACAACCCCACTGATGCTACGAGGGCGGCATGGCTCTCGGCCCAGTCAGTGTGGGTTGGGGAGGTTCGCTCCAAGGCGGACAAAAAGCGTTTTTTTGCCAAAACAGCCTTTTATGAAGAAGGGGAACGCACGGGCCGTATGCTGTCAAGAATGGTGGGGACACGCCCCTCGGTTCCTCCCATAGGGGCTCTCCGGTTGCCAGATGGTGCTTTGGTTAACAAGCAGGATGAAATTATGGCTGAGCTGGTGAGGTTTTACAGGGACCTTTACTCCTCGCGGGCTCGCTGTGGCCCGGAAGAGCTGTGGGACTTTTTAGGTGCCACTCCTCTACCGCAGTTGACGGAGGAACAGCGGCTTCAGCTTGAGGCCCCGATTACGGAACAGGAGTTGTTGGAAGCGGTGGCCCTCTCTCCGGGATCTAAGGCTCCTGGAGATGATGGCCTTCCTGCTGAAATTTACCAAAATTACTCTGGGTTGTTATTGCCAAGATTATTGGAGGTGTTCCAGAGGGCAAGGGAGGTGGGGACCCTTCCGGAGTCTATGACCAGGGCTAGCATCATATTATTACTTAAACCAGATAAGTCTCCTACGGACCCGGGATCTTACAGACCCATCTCTCTGCTCCAGGCGGATGTCAAGTTACTGGCTAAAGTTTTGGCACGTAGAGTTAATAAAGTCATAACACACATCATTCATGAAGACCAGGCGGGCTTTATGCCCAATAGATCTATGGCCCTTAACTTGCGTCGCCTGTTTGTAGCAATTCAGACGCCGGCGGATAACGCGGGGGAGAGGGCACTGCTGTCCTTGGATGCCAATAAGGCATTTGACAGCGTGGAGTGGGGTTATCTCTGGGCGACCATGGAATCCTTTGGTTTTGGCCCTATATTCCTATCATGGGTGAAGTTACTGTATTCTCAACCAACTGCTACCATTAGGGAGGGAGGCAGGGTCTCCGCAAGCTTTTCACTGGGAAGGGGGACGAGACAGGGGTGCCCGCTATCACCCCTATTATTTGCCATAGCGATAGAGCCCCTTGTGGCGCGTATAAGAGCTCAGCAATCCATCACGGGGTTCCGGTATGGACCATATGAGGAATAAAGTCCTGCTCTACGTGGATGATATGCTCCTGACGCTGGGTGACACCGATGCTTCCCTGCGATCGGTCATGGCAGTTATTACAGAGTTCGGTCGGTTTTCCGGACTCACTATAAACTGGTCCAAATCGGCCCTCTTGCAACTGGATAGGACCGATGTCCCCTCCCTGGGTCCACATTGCCCGATCCCCTTGGTCCAGCAGTTTAAATACCTGGGGGTCATGGTCTCGGCGGACCCGACCCAGTATAGCTTGCTCAATATTAGCCCCCTTCTCACCAGGTTTCGGGACAAAATCAGGACTTGGAACAAACTCTGGCTATCACTAGCCGGTAGGGTAAACCTTATAAAGATGGTATTGATGCCGCAATTGTTATATTTCCTCCATAATTCTCCTATCGTCATTCCACTGAAAGCTTTTCGCATAGTTAACACTCTTTTCCGGACCCTTATGTGGAAAGGTAAAGCAGCTAGAGTACGTATGGAGCAGCTACAGAAGCCTCGTGATGGGGGGGGGGGGCCTTGCCCTTCCTAACCCGTGGTTGTACTATTTGGCATCACAGCTGCAACATCTGGTGGGGGCGGTATCCGGGTCGCGTACTGGCGTGGCACTGACAGTTATGCAGTGGTTTGTTGGCGCGCACGGGGTGCCGGAGGGACTTGAGGCGCAACTTTTTTCTAAACCTAATAAGCGCTTCCCGACCTATAGATTACTACAAAAAATATGGGACAAAACTAAACAAATTCAGCGAGCATTGGGCTATACTAACTTCAGCCCGCTTTGGGACAATAAGACTTATCCGGAATTACGTAAGGTGGACCAGGCTGACAGGTGGCGAGTGTATGGGGTGACACACCTTACACATGTGGTGCGGGAGGGGTCCTTGCTGACCTTTTGAACAGCTTCAGGAGCGCTTCTCGCTCCCGGACACTATGAGGTTTTATTATTTCCAATTACGGCACGCATGGCGGGCACAGGCAGCTATGGGACAGCTTTTCCTGTCCCCAACCCCTGTTTTCTTCCTTATGCAACAATTTACGGACACCAAGGGATCCATATCAGGCTGCTATGCCTCTCTTCTGGGATCTTTCCTGGAAAGGTATCCGAGCCAGGCTTGTGACCGCTGGAGCATGGATGTGGGAGAGATCCCGGGGGAACAGTGGGAGGAGGCCTTGGAGGCAGTTCGTAGCTGCTCTCTCAATGCCTCACACCAGGTGTCGCAGCTTTACATCCTGCTAAGAGTGCATCACACTCCCCTGAAACTTTATGCCATGGGTCTTCGTGGTGATGACCTCTGTGGACGATGCCGCAGAGAGGTGGGGGACTTAGTTCACTTGATGTGGAGATGTCCAAAGCTGCACAGATACTGGTCCACGGTGCTATCTGCCATTAATGGAACTCTGGGGGTGGATATCCCTAGGGATCCCAGACAGTGCATTTTGGGGATACTGGAAGCGGTAGTGGAAGATAAGTTTCTGCGAGAGGCAGCTATTCGGGCACTTTTTCAGGCCCGTTTACTGATCCTGAGACACTGGATAGCGCAGGAGCCACCTACATATAGGATGTGGCTGGAACAGATGGCTTCTACTTTACGTATGGAGAAGGTTATCTACCAGCATAGGGGGGTGCCTCAGAAATTTTCTAAGGTATGGGGTGTGTGGCTGAACAGCCTGGGCATGGCCCCTGATGATCTTATTCTGGAACGTTTGTTAATGTAATCCCTTGAGAGACTTATATGCTCAATCTTGATTCGGGTGAGTGGGGCGGGGGAGCTTCCGGCACTTATATTTTACAATGTTTTGTGTTTATCGCACTGTACTTTACCGTGATAACCTTGGGGGGGAATATGGCATGGTGTGGATTGTGTATTGTTTATGGTTTGAAGCTGCCATCCGACAGTTTTTCTTTCTGATTGTCATGGTGTGAATTTTTCTCAATAAAGCTTTTCTTGATTTAAAAAAAAAGGCTTTGGCTTCTAACTCGTATAATATGACTACAGCTCTAGCAGATACCTGTATGGCCAGTAATGTAGATTTGTGGATCAAGGAATTGTCAAAACATATCTCTAAAATGGAGGGAACACAAGACTTACTAGATTCATTATCTGTGATTGGGAAAGCAGTGTCTTAGCAGACACAGCAGTAGAGTCAATATTAGCCTCTGCAAGAACAGCAGCTCTGATGAATTCTGCTAGGAGGGCAGTTTGGGTCAAAGCATGGGAAGGAGTTATATCTTCCAAGTTGAGACTTTGCGCATTACCTTTTGAAGGGTCTTTTTTGTTTGGCTCTGGGCTGGATGATGTTTTATCCAGATCCTCAGAGAAGGGGAAAAAATTCCCTACTAAGAGGAAGGACAAGTTGGGGAGGTATTCCTTTCGGAACTTCCAAGACAAAAACCAACAAAGGCCTTTCAGGGGGCAAACCAGGAGAGGTGGTCCGGCAAAGGGAAAACAAGGAGCTAACTTGCTGTTCCTTAAACCTGGACCCAATCCTAAAGAGACCAAGTGACGCCAGCGTCGGGGTAGAGGGCAGGTTAGCCCATTTCATTTCCCAATGGGAAAACATCTCAACCAGCCCCTATATTCTCCAGATCATCCGGGAAGGTTACCGACTGGAGTTTTCCTCTCAGCCAGTGACAGAAATAACAATGACATATCCCTCAAGAGTAAAACAAAAGAAGAAAGCACTGCTAGAAGGTATTCAAGAGTTAGCATAACAGAGGGTGATTACACCTGCACCATTAAGTCAGGTATTCCAAGGCTTTTACTCCCACATATTTGTGGTACCAAAGCCCTCAGGAAAATTCCGGCTAGCCATAAACCTCAAAAATTAAACAAATTTCTAATATACAAGAAGTTCTCTACGGAGAACATTTATGCGGTCAGAAAAAAATCTGTTTCAGAACATCTCTTTATGACCACACTGGATCTAAGGGATGCTTACCTGCATGTCCCAATTTGTCCGGAACATCAAGCATTCCTCAGATTCACAGTAGTGACGGAAGAAGGAACTGCACACTGGCAGTTCAGAGCTTTTCCCTTTGGCTTGGCAGCCAGTCCAAGGATCTTTACGAAGATCTTGGCAGAAGTAGTAGGCCATCTTCATCTTCAGGGCCTAAGTTTGATCCCTTATCTGCACGATATGTTGATCTTTGCAAGATCAGCAAAACAGGCCACGGCAGACACCCAAAAAGTGATGTCAGTCCTACAGACGGTAGGGTGGCTGATGAATGTGGAGAAATCCTCAATAGAGCCAGCACAGGTTCAAGTCTATCTGGGGTACAAGATAGATTCCAGAGTAAAGAGACTTTTTCTCCCAGAGAAAAAGGTGGAAAAAGTAGTCTCGGCGGTGGAAAATGTCTGTTCTCATCCTCGGTGTTCCTGGAGACAGATCATGAGGATTTTGGGTCTGATGACAGCTTGTATCCCAGCTGTAGAGTGGGCCAAATTACACTCATGACACCTCCAATTTTTCCACCTGCTCTCTTGGAACAAGAAACAAGAGTCCCTAGACGAAAAAATTACGCTCTCCCCGCAAGTAATATCCCTAAAATGGTGGACAGTTCTCAAAAATCTGAGGGAAGGGGCGACTCTGGGGTCAAGAGCAACCCCGAAAGATCACCACGGATGCAAATTCCGAGGGGTGGGGAGCTCATCTTGAATGAGCTCATGCCCAGGGCACCTGGGATATACAGATAAGTCAGGCCTCATCCAACTACAGAAAGCTGAAAGCGGTGGGAGAAGCAATAAGAGCATTCGAAAAGGATATTTCAGGGAAAAGTCCAAATCCATTCAGACAATGCTACAACAGTAGCTTACTTGAATCATCAAGGGGGGACCAGATCGAACACCCTGTTAAAGTTAGCTCAGGAGACACTGGGCTGGGCAGAAAAGAGAGTGATTTCTCTATCGGCAGTGCATATAAAAGGGAAGGACAACTGGGAAGTGAACTTCCTCAGTCGCCATTCCATCAAGCAGACAGAATGGCAACTGAATCCCAGAATATTTCAACTTCTAGTTCAAAAGTTTGGTCAGCCGGAAGTGGATATGTTTGCCACTTGGCAGAACAAAAAAGTAAGCCGGTTCTTCTCCCTGACACAACAAAAGGGTATGTTGGGCTTGGATGCTCTAGCACAGCCATGGCACTTCAGGCTAGTCTATGCTTTTCCTCCTCAAAATCCGATTCCAAGAGTTCTACAGAGACTCAGTGGATGGCCGCAACTACGTCTCATCTTGATTGCCCCTTGGTGGCCAAAGAGAACGTGGTTCGCGACTCTGGTATCCCTATCAGTGACAGCTCCTTGGAAACTACCAGAGGTTCCGGATCTGTTACTACAAGGGCCTCTTATTCACCCCAGACCACAGTTTTTTTCAGTTAGCAGCCTGGGTAGTGAGCGCCAAATCCTAAAGGGAAAAGGTTGTTCAGATAAGGTCATTGATACCCTCCTAAGTAGAAAACAAGTTACTGGGAAAATGTATTCCAAAATTTGGAAAAAATTCTGTACTTGGCAGAGTCAGAAGAAGAATTCCTCTGCCTCGATCCCTATTATCCTGGAATTTTTACAGGATGGAGTAGATAAGGGGGTGGCAGTTAACACCCTTAGAGTACAGGTAGCGGCACTTTCTGTTTTCTCAGATAAGTCTGGAGCTGTTAAAAGATTTTTGTTAGCTCGGGGAAGAGCGACCCCGATTTAATAGGGCTAATGTTCCAGTATGGAACTTAACTCAAGTACTAGAGACGTTATCTAGTGAACCCTTTGAACCTTTGGTTAAGGTTAATCTGAATATTTTGTCAATTAAGTTAACTTTTCTGTTGGCAATTACCACAGCCAGAAGAGTGGGAGATTTACAAAGTTTGTCCATAAAGGAGCCCTTTATGCTAATTCTCTAAGACAGAGTGATTCTTAGACCAGATCCCCTGTACCTACCCAAAGTAGTTTCCTCTTTTCACAGAAAACAAGAGATGGTCCTGCCATCATTTTGTGAAAAGCCTAGGTGTGCAAAGGAATGAACATTCCATTGCCTGGATGTAAAAAGGTGTCTTCTCACCTATTTGGAAAGAACCAAAGGATTTAGAAGGTCTAGTCACCTGTTGGTTCTACATTCTGGACCAAGAAAGGGATTGCAAGCATCAAAACCCTCGATCTCTAGGTGGATTAAGCAAGCCATTAGTAAGTCTTATAAGGTGTCAGGTATCCCCACACCAGCAAATCTAAAGGCACATTCCACAAGGGGCATGGCAACATCCTGGGCCGAAGGAGCCGGAGCATCCTGGGAACAGATCCACCATGCAGCCACCTGGTCCAGTCAAGATACCTTCCTAAAGCACTATCGTGTGGAAGTACTGTCTCAACAAGTCCTTGCCTTTGGCAGAAAGGTTTTACAGGCAGTGGTCCCGCCCTAAGGAAGGCCAATATGGATTCCTTTATCATCCTTTCATATGTAGGCCGTCCTGGAAGGGTGAAATGAGAAAACTTACCGTTGGTGTACCGGTAACGGCCTTTCTATTAACCCTTCCAGGACGGCCGGCCTACTTCCCCCTCAGAGGTGGTGGTGAGTTAAATGTATGTATGTATGTATGTATATATATATATATATATATATATATATATATATATATATATATATATATATATATATATATATAAAACTGTATGTTATTGAATAACTGTGTCCCTTGAAAGTTTGGTTGGAAAGTTACTTTTCTATTACTGAAGCTCAAAGATGGGTGGGACCTTGTTAACAGCTGCAAATTAGTTGTTTCCTGTAGGGTGGAGCCACAATCTCTCATATGTAGGCCTTCCTGGAAGGGTTAATAGAAAGGCCGCTACCGGTACACTAACGGTAAGATTTCTTCAAATGTCCCAATTTGTACCTAGTTGAGCCAGAGGAGTATCCCACTCATTCCCTTCTCCCATCCCCATATAAAATAAACAAACAACCAAAGACGCCGGACTGGTCATTGTCTCAGATCTCACACTTGAGCAATCAGCTTAAATGTGCTGTTGGTGTTAACGGTAACCATGGCAGACTCACATCAGGCCCAATGCCTGGAAATATTGCTACATATATAATCATTTAAAAAAAATGTTTCTGCTGTACGCTTTAAAGTTCTTCCTCTTCCACCATGCCCTCAGTTATGCTGTTTCCTCCAGTATGGAGCCATTACAGGCAACTTTTGTAGTGGGGACTATGCTCTCTCCATGGTGGGGGGGGGGGTCTTACCCAGGGTTTTTTTCTGATCTTCTGACCATCCCAGCTACTCCCTCCTGTTGGATGATGGGGGTGTTGCAGTGCCTTTTTTTTCCCTCACCAGCCCAGGGGAGCAATGGCCAGCCGGGTTGTCTGTGCCTGTGTGCCCAAAGCTGAATGGAGTTATTTGGGCTGGTGTCATGCAGCCCTGGACTTACAAGGTGGTTCCTTCAGTGCAGGGAAGCCGCTATAGTGGTGGAGGCTTGCCACATGTGAAGTCCGGGCCCTGGCCACTCCACATTCTCAGAATTCCGCTGCACTGTGCAACATGGAAAAAGCGGAAACTGCTGGCTGCTACGGCGGAAGCAGGTGCCTCATCTCATGCACTAGCCAGGCCCAGGTAAGGGGGGTACATTGGTGCCTTTCGGTTATCCTTACTATTGGGCTTTTTTGTGTGTGGTTTATTGTGACTTCCTCTCTGGGAGTCAGGGTGATGGAAGCCTGCTGCTGAAGTGCGCTACAGCTGGGGGGCTGCTCTGCACTGGTGAAGGTTCTCGGAGCTCCTTCCTCTCTCCTCTATTTGCAGTTGTTTAACCTTGCATGGGGAGCTTGAGTGGTCACATGACGGGTGTGGGTCAATTCGTGCTGGAGCCCACTTAAAATGGGATTGTATTTGTTCCCCTGTGTTATTGTTTAAGGTTGAAGCAAATAGAGCTCTCCTGTTAAAGGGAAGTGCCCTTCCTAGAAAAAGCCACTTAAAGTAGAACTACAAGCAAAACTTATTTTGTATAGAGTAAGGGGGGGGGGGTTATAAATGCAGTCAGATATTTTTTGCCATCTGTCCCATTGCCGAGATTTTCCATCACTTCCTGTCCGATAGCCAAACAAGAAGTGAGAAGAAATCCCTGCAGATTGAGGGATTTCCTTGGGGATGACGAGGTCCCCAGAACTAGAGTCCCCATTGGAATATTTCCCCTCTATTT
Organism: Pelophylax lessonae; assembly: GCF_965119305.1. Classification (NCBI taxonomy): domain Eukaryota; kingdom Metazoa; phylum Chordata; class Amphibia; order Anura; family Ranidae; genus Pelophylax; species Pelophylax lessonae. The sequence goes on along the minus strand of NC_138772.1, from coordinate 214,057,905 downwards.
CTTTTATGGGGACAACCCAAACTTTGTTTTTTTTTTTTTTTTACTCACTGGTGCTCCAGGGCCTTCAAAAGTGTGATGGGTTGTAATGAAATTAGATGTGTAATTAATGCTCCTAGAACGCCTAAGGGTGCTACTTGGATGTTGGGCCTCTGTATGTCGCCAGGCTGTGTAAAAGTCTCACACATGTGGTATTGCCATACTCCAGAGGAGTAACATAATGTATTTTGGGGTGTAACGTTTGCTATGTACATGCTATGTGTTAGGAATATCTTATAAATTTACAACTTTGTGTAAAAAAAAAAATAAATTTTAATTTTCTTTCCACATTTTTCCAAAAACTTGTGTAAAAAAGACATGTTCAAAAGACTCATGCCTCATAGAATATACATTGGGGTGTTTTCTTTTCAAAATGGGGTCATGTGGGTAATTAGATTGTCCTGGTGCTCCAGGGCCTTCAAAAGTGTGTTAGGTCGTTAGGATATTATGTGTGAAACTTATGAAATTATATGTGTAATTTATGCTCCTAGAACACCTGACAGTGCCCCTTGCATGTTAGGACTCTGTATGTGGCCAGGCTGTTTAAAAGCCTCACTCTTGGTATTGCCATATTCAGGAGGAGTAGCAGAATGTATTTCGGGGTGTAATTGCAAGTATGCATATACTGTGTGTTAGAAATAACTTGTTATTATGACAATCTTGTGTAAAAATAAAGTATTTTCCCAAGAATTGTGGGAAAATATTACAACTTCAAAAAACTCACCATGCCTCTTACTAAATACCCTGGAATGTCTACTTTCCAAAAAGGGGTAATTTGGGGGGTATTTGTACTGTCCTGACATTTCAGGACCTCAATAAATGCGATAGGCCGACGGTACATCAGGTGTGATTAGGCGTGATCAATTTTCAATGATTGGCACAATAGCTTGTAGACTTTAACTTTCACACAGACTAAATAATATCCACTAATTTGGGTTATTTTTTACCAAAGATAAATAGTAGTATAAATTTTGGCCCAAATTTATGAAAAAAAAATCACTTATTTGCAAAATGTTATAATAGAAAGTAAAACAAAATGTGTTTTTTTTCAAAGTTTTCGCTTGTATCACAAAAATATATAAATTGCTCAGTGGTGATTAAATACCACCAAAAGAAAGCTCGATTTGTGTGAAAAAAAAGAGAAACATTTGGGTACAGCGTTGCATGACTGAGTAACATTCAAAGCTGAAAATTGGTCTGGGCAGGAAGGGGGTGAAAGTGCCTTGTACTGAAGTAGTTAACCAAGAGTTGCTTGCTCAATATTACTTCTGTAACTTGACCATCTAAGACTAAAATGCTGTCTTATAGTGCATGAAAATGTTTAAATGCAAACAAAGAAATGCATGTTCTTTTTTTGGTTGGCTATAATTTGATGTGTCAAGGCTTCCTTTTTCTTCTACTGGAGACTGCTGATTTTCTAGAGAAACTAAAACTGGCTATAGATGGATCACGATTCAAGCAGTTCAGCAGGGACTGGGCCGCATTTTCAATTAATCTATGGCTGTTCCCATTCCAGAAATGTAGATCTGATGATAGACTTCTCTCGAGCCAGCTTGTAGTTCCTTTCAATAAGCACTGCTTAGTGTATTCTGACAGCGGAGGAATCTCCCCGCTGTCAAATACATTACAATTGGAAGGATGTCTCTTACCACCTGTTGTGGAAATTATTGGGGCTTGGAGCATTGAAATTTGCTGCAATGAAAAGCGCACTTGTGGATATTAATATGTGCCAAACGCCATTAATCCCTTGTATTGAAAAGTACAATGTGCAGCTCTTTTGTATAAAGTTAGCCCATCGCACTCGGCGACAAAGGAACCGTCACGTTGGGTCATATCGATGCCATCTGAAGGGTCTCTCTGTGTCTGAGTGTGTGTGTGAAAGTCTCTGAGCCCTCCAGAGCAGCGCTAGGTTTATTTACAGCAAGTGAACAAAAGGAAGGGGGTTACAAGGGAGTGGCTTCAAGACAACCAATCACAGACATGTATACATTCATTTCAAATAGTTTTTATTGTAATTTTTGTCATACAACAAGGGAAAACAAGCAGGTTTGCAAAACATGTGTAACAGGTAAAACTGTGAAGAATTCAATCATCAATATCTTTCCAGATCTTATCAGCTCAGATAGCACATAACATCTACAATATCGGCAGGTGAAAAGTACAATGCATTATACCTACATCTTCACCACTCACAACAGCTAATGAAAAAACAAGTGCGCCATCTAGTGATCAACTTAGATTATACATCAAAATTCGAACTAAACCATTGACACCAGGGGTGCCATTTCTTTCTTTCTTTATGGTAATGCTCGCTAAAGGGGGACATAATCAGTTCATATGTGTAGTGCAATTGGGTGGTACGGACAATGTCTAGCAATGATGGGGGTTGGATGGTGTTCCATTTCCTAGTGATGCTTAATCTTGTTGCCAGGAGTATATTCAATACTATTTTGCGGAGTTGCAGCGGTATTTTTTCTATTGTCAGATTAAGTAGACCTAGCTCTGGGGAGGGGTCTAGGGGTATTTGAGTAATTTTTGAGAGCAAAAAGGCTTCAGACCATAGGGCTCGTATGGGCGGGCAATCCCACAGTATATGTTTGGTACCCTGCTGACCACACTCTCGCCAACATGTTGGGGGGGGGGGTGTTGTCATCGAATTTTGCTATGATATGCGGTGTGAGATACCATCTCAAGGATATCTTTAGATGCAATTCCCTGACAGAAGCGCTCAGGGAGGCTTTACAACCTGAGGTTAGGGCCAGGGACCACTGATGCTTGGAAAAAACTGTGCCCAAATCTCCTTCCCATTTAAGTAGGGGGGGGGGGGGAGTCTTGGTCAGGACGTTCTTCTCACCGACGACGGGATAAATTGTAGATATGCCCTTGGCTTTCGACAAAGTGGATGTGAGGTAATCCCAAATTTTCTTCGGGAGGGGAGCTCTGAGCTGTGGGTTTTGTGTCAGGCAGGACTTAATTTGGATGTAACGGTACCATTCCGTTGTGGGAATGTGATATTCCGACACTAACTGTGAGAAGGGTTTAAGGACTCTGAGATTATACAGGGCATCTAAGGTGGTACAGCCATGGAGTATCCACCGGTTGAGGAGATCGTGGTAAGTGAGGTGTTTCCATCTAGAGTGTGTCAAATGTAGCCAAGCCGAGACCGATGCTCTGATCGGCGATATGTGTTCTGGAAGTTTGTCCCCTATGTTCCTACTGCATAACCATGATGAGAGGTCCTTTTGAGGGGTTTGGTCTCTTTCCAGTGCTCCCCAGAGGCTGTCTGGGGTTCGCTGGAACCAAGTGCGCACCTGGGATATTATGGAGGATGTGTAATAATCTTCCAGGTCAGGCATGGAGGCACCTCCGGCTTCCCTGGATTTCAGTAAGATCCCTTTAGCACACCGAGACCGTTTTGTCTTGCCACAGATAACAGGACCGCATTGTCTGTAGTGAACGCAGGAATGACTTGGGGACGGGGATAGGTAGCGACCTGAATAGGTACCGAAGTTTGGGCAATGTGCACATCTTAAAAGCAGCCAGGTGTCCCGACCACGCAAGTTCAAATTTTGCCAAAGATTGCAGTTCCGTGGCCAAGTGGCTCTTGAAGGGAGAGAAATTAGCTTGAAAAAGTAGGGATGTGGATTTGGTAAGCGTAATGCCCAGATAGGTAATACCCGCATCTGCCCATTTGTACGGGAGTGACCAATTGAGAAGGTTTCTGGTTGTTCCCGTCTACACCTAAATCAAGTATATGGGATTTGGCCTCATTTACCTTGTATAGTGAAACTTCTCTGAACGCTGTAAGGATATCCTTCGTGGAAGTGAGGTGACGGGGTTCGATACCATCAGGATAACCTAAGCAAACAAGCTGATGCGGTTCTCCTGAGAGCCGATAATTATGCCCATGATGCCGGGGTCCGTTCGGATTTTATGGGGCAGAGGTTCTATGGCCATATTAAAGACCAGGGGGGAGAGTGGGCATCCCTGCCGCGTCCCATTAGTAATATGGAAAGGTGAGGAAAGGGAGGCATCAACAAGTACTCGGGCTGATGGATGAGAATAGAGCGCTAGTATAGCTGCATGCATTCTGCCGTTTATACCAAATCTGCGGAGCCTCTCCTGAAGGTACCCCCAGTGCACTCTATCGAGTGCCTTATCTGCATCCAGTGACAGGAGCAGAGAAGGCATTTTAGAAGCATTTGCGTTGTGAATAATGTTAATGAGGCGTCTGGTTGCGTCTGCGGATTGTCTACCTAAGGTGAAACCCGATTGATCCTTGTGGATAAGCTGTTGGGAGGATGGGCATTCGTCTATTGGCTACCATTTTGGCATAGATTTTTGTCTGAATTGAGTAAGGAGATGGGATGGAAATTTTGCGGAGTGATTGGTTCTTACTCGGCTTGGGGAGGGTGATGATAGTGGCCTCAAGCATTTCCGTTGGGAATGAAGAGGATGTGGTGGCATCGTTAAACATGCACAGGTGGGGAGCTAGGACATCCTTTAGAGCTTTATAATAGTCATTAATCAAGCCATCCGGGCCTGGGGATTTCGCAGTCGGTAGGGACGCTATGGCTTCACAAACCTCCTCTACCGTGAAGGGGGTGTTAAGTTGTGCAGATTGTGCGGGAGTGAGGGTAGGAAGGGAGATGCTGTCTAGAAAGTTTTTGATGTGGTCAGGAGTAGGCGACGTAGACTGGGAGTCTTTAAGATTGTACAAAGATTTGTAGTAGCTACTAAAGGCATTGGCCATGTCTCTGGGGTCATAGAGCTGCTCGTTTTGTGTGGGGGTGAATGATATATTTAATTTTGTTTTTAAGACATTGCCCTTTAAGTCTGGTGGCTAATAATTTGCCTGCCTTGTTGTTGGTGGCATAATAAGTGGCCTTAATTTTTCGGAGATTGCGTTCGTTCGTGTCAAGGAGATGTGATCTAAGTTCCTGCCTAAGTGATAAGAGCTTGATTTTGAGGTCTGCGGAGGGGCTAGTTTGGTTTTGAGCTTCCAGAGAGGTGATGTCGCGGGTGAGTTTGTCTACAATGTGCAAGCGTTTTCTGTTTGTTCTACGCTGCAGTTGGATCAGAACCCCTCTACTGAATGCCTTATGGGCATTCCAGAGAGTCGCGGACTCAGATACCGACCCCTGGTTATCTTTAAAAAAATCAGAAATGGAGTGTTTTAGAAAATCTACATTTTCTGGGATCTTAAGAATTCCAGCATTTGCTCTCCAAGGTTTTTGCGAAGATGTTTTGGAAGACAGCAAAAGTACAACGCTCACTGGGGCGTAGTCAGACCACGTAATTGGGGCTATCTGAGTCCACTGCTTTCTGGAGAATCGACATATCAGATAAAATAACATCAATACGTGAATAAGTATTATGCACTACTGAATGGTGGGCGAATTCCCGGTCAGAGGGATGGTGGCACCTCCAAATGTCGTAGAGGTAGTTTCTATGGATAAACCCTTGCAGGGATTGATGACATTTGGTGGTGGCTGAAATGTCCACGGTTCTATCCGGGGGTAGGTTAAAGTCACCACATAGCACTAGGGGACCCTTTTGAACTGCACAAATTTTTTCATAATTCGATTCAGAAAGCAAATTTGATGGACGTTGGGGGCATAAACAGAAACTAAAGTCACTGTAAAGCCATTAATAGAACAGACAATGATGAGTTATCTACCGTTGGTGTCTGTTACTGACGACATTAGATCAAAGTCCAGATCTTTGTGAACGGCCAATAGGACACCCTTCCTCTTCTTGGAACAGGAGGATGTGAATACTGTAGGGTAGTCTCTATGGGAGCAGGTAGGAGCATGCTGATCAAAAAATGAGTCTCTTGGGCACAAACTACATCTGCTTTGTGCTTGATGGCAGTGCGCCACAGCGAAGCTCGCTTGGCCAGATGGTTGAGGCTATTGGCGTTCAGGAATAAGATTTTAACTGTCATAAGTGAGTGTCGGAGTGTGCGATAAGTCGTTACTCACGGAACCGTAAGCAGTCTTTTGGAAATTTAAAGAATGAGTGACGAGCTGTTGACCGTCTAGGCATGCTCCAGGGTGGCTGTAGAGTGTGCTGGTGGATCTGGAGAGCTTAAGGAAATTCCAATAGGTCCTGGAAGGAGACATAGCGTTGCTTGGGAGCACAACATCTGTTACACCTGCAGAAGGGGGAAAAAGAGGACAACACAAAACAAATCAAGACAACAAGGGAACATAAAATCGGGTGGAAACCATGGGCTGGTGTAGCCATTTCCAAATGGGGGTAAAAACAGTTCAGTAGCCAAATGGGCTAAATGCCTCAGGACAGGCTGGATTCAGAACAGGACCCAATGATGAAGAGGTAAAAAAAGATAAAAAAAAAATAGGATGCACGAGTCCAGACTTCAAGTGTCCCTTGCGGAGCATTGAGGCAGGGAATGCCATTGAGGGGGAACTCTGCTCGGGGATTTTTTCGCTCCCGGGGGGGAACCGGATAAGGGATGATGCCCCAAGAATTTAACAGGGATATGCCTCTTTCAAGCGTGGTGACTGTGTATGATTCTCCATTCCTCTCCACTAAGATCTTGCAAGGGTGTTTCCACTTGTACGGCAGGTTGTGGTTGTGCAGTGCTTTGGTAATGGTGGAAAGTTGTCTGCGCATATCTAGGGTATGCTTAGAGAGGTCCGCAAAGATTTGTACAGCTGAGTAAGGGGTCAGGGAGAGTGCCCAGGGATCTAGCTTTGGTTAAGATGGATTCCTTAGTTTGGTAGAAGTGCACACGTAGCAATGTGTCGCGGGGAACATGCTGAGGGAGGAAAGGGGGCTTTGGGACCCTGTGAATACGGTCAACCGTCAGCTCCAGGGGAGACGCTCCAGGCAATATAGCTAAGAAAAGGTCCGGATTTTAAGGTTATTTCTTCTGGAGCGATCCTCCAGATCTGCGATTTTTGCTTTGATCCAGTGTCGCTTATCCACATGTTCTTCATGTGCCTCTACCAAATCATTCAGTGGTCACAATCTCTGATATGGAGTATTCTACAGTGTGTACCCTGTCCCCTAGGGAGTGGATTTCTGCTGAGAATTTGTTAGCAAGTGTCACTGTTGGTGATTTCCTTTATGCCAAACCTAGATACCTTAAGTGTATATATAATAAGTCCCTGACTTATGGTCTGTTCTATGTAAAAGAAAAGCAGAGCTCTGGAGAATACTTTATCCTGTTCAAAAAAACACATGCAACCAGTGTTCAGTCAAAAGCATTCTTAACTTTATTTGGAGCGGGGTAAGTCTTATACAGAAAATCCACAGGAAATACAATTGGGAGGGGGGAGAGTGCTCTCAGAAGTTAAACAATGGGTTAATACAGAATGTTCGTTAGAAATTGCAAAATATGCCTTGTCTAGACCCTAAGACTTAGTATAACTAAAGAGGAAGTTAATGTGCGATAAAGAATGTATCTTTAGCTAAGGTGTGAAAACATGGGGGACATGGGGTGATTTATGTGTTTCCTTGGTCTTTGTAACTAAAGCCTTAAAGCAATCTTAAATGAAATAACTCATTTTAAGTCAGAGCTGCATTTAAAATGGCGTGACACAGGTCAAGCTAGAAAATGGTTGCAAGTAACTAGTTAGAGGTCCTGTCATTCCCCTTCAATCCCCTCTAGAAAATCATAATTTCATATGCATGATTTTCCTTCCTATCATTTATACAGTGTCATCAGAGGACACAAGGTCTCTCTGGAAAGGGACAGCAGGTTAGGCGACAATGTCCTTGGCTTCCTTAGTATAATCAAATAAGGACCTAAACCTGCCCACCTTAAATGGTAGACTTGGCTTTAGAACTTGACATATTCCTGATAATCAAAAGGGGTTTGGGTTTGTTGCCTCAGCACACCTTGTCCAGCTGTTAGAAATTAGTGATGTCGCGAACCTAAAATTCGCCGTTCGCGAACATCGGCAAATGTTCGCGAACCGCCATAGACTTCAATAGGCAGGCGAATTTTAAAACACACAGGGACTCTTTCTGGCCACAATAGTGATGGAAAAGTTGTTTCAAGGGGACTAACACCTGGACTGTGGCATGCCGGAGAGGGATCACGCAAAAAAAAGTTCTTAAAAATTATAATTTTTTGATAGAGAGCCAATTATTGGAAAAATTAAAAAAAAATAAAAATAAAAAATTTCTTTGGATTTAGCATCTGGGGGGTCTAAAAAGTGTACCTGTGAAGTTTCAGCTCTGTAGCATGTCCAGAACCCCTAAAAAACAGCATTTTTCTTATATTTTCAGGAATATGGCTTCTCTGCGGCTGGCTTTTTCTCTTGCAGGCATTTATCGGGCATTTTTTTAGGCAGGCATGTCATTTTTTGTATTTAGTGTCTGGGGGGTCTAAAAAGTGTACCTGTCAATTTTCAGCTCTGTAGCATGTCCAGAACCCCTAAAAAACAGCATTTTTCTTATATTTTCAGGAATATGGCTTCTCTGCGGCTGGCTTTTTCTCTTGCAGGCATTTAGCGGGCATTTTTTTAGGCAGGCATGTCATTTTTTGTATTTAGTGTCTGGGGGGTCTAAAAAGTGTACCTGTCAAGTTTCAGCTCTGTAGCATGTCCAGAACCCCTAAAAAACAGCATTTTTCTTATATTTTCAGTAATACGGCTTCTCTGCGGCTGTCTTTTTCTCTTGCAGGCATTTATCGGGCATTTTTTTAGGCAGGCATGTCATTTTTTGTATTTAGTGTCTGGGGGGTCTAAAAAGTGTACCTGTCAAGTTTCAGCTCTGTAGCATGTCCAGAACCCCTAAAAAACAGCATTTTTCTTATATTTTCAGGAATACGGCTTCTCTGCGGCTGTCTTTTTCTCTTGCAGGCATTTATCGGGCATTTTTTTAGGCAGGCATGTCATTTTTTGTATTTAGTGTCTGGGGGGTCTAAAAAGTGTACCTGTCAAGTTTCAGCTCTGTAGCATGTCCAGAACCCCTAAAAAAAAGCATTTTTCTTATATTTTCAGGAATACGGCTTCTCTGCGGCTGGCTTTTTCTCTTGCAGGCATATATATCAGTGGTGGGTGGGCAGTGGCACAGTACACTCTCTGTGGACCTGGCAGCAGTCACTGGCACCCAGGCAACTGCAATTTAAAAAATATATATATTTTTTTTACTTTGCAAGCTGCTGTGCCACTTTATATATCAGTGGTGGGTGGGCAGTGGCACAGTACACTCTCTGTGGACCTGACAGCAGTCACTGGCACCCAGGCAACTGCAATTTAAAAAATATATATATATTTTTTTACTTTGCAAGCTGCTGTGCCACTTTATATATCAGTGGTGGGTGGGCAGTGGCACAGTACACTCTCTGTGGACCTGACAGCAGTCACTGGCACCCAGGCAACTGCAATTTAAAAAAATATATATTTTTTTTTACTTTGCAAGCTGCTGTGCCACCTTATATATCAGTGGTGGGTGGGCAGTGGCACAGTACACTCTCTGTGGACCTGACAGCAGTCACTGGCACCCAGGCAACTCCAATTTTAAAAAAATATATTTTATTTTACTTTGCAAGCTGCTGTGCCACCTTATATATCAGTGGTGGGTGGGCAGTGGCACAGTACACTCTCTGTGGACCTGACAGCAGTCACTGGCACCCAGGCAACTGCAATTTAAAAAAATATATATATTTTTTTTACTTTGCAAGCTGCTGTGCCACCTTATATATCAGTGGTGGGTGGGCAGTGGCACAGTACACTCTCTGTGGACCTGACAGCAGTCACTGGCACCCAGGCAACTGCAATTTAAAAAATATATATATTTTTTTTTACTTTGCAAGCTGCTGTGCCACCTTATATATCAGTGGTGGGTGGGCAGTGGGTACAGTACACTCTCTGTGGACCCGACAGCAGTCACTGGCACCCAGGCAACTGCAATTTAAAAAAATATATATATTTTTTTTACTTTGCAAGCTGCTGTGCCACCTTATATATCAGTGGTGGGTGGGCACACAGTGGCACTGCAGTGGGCACAGTACACTCTGTGGACCTGACAGTCACTGGCAGCCCAGGCAACTGCAATAATAAAAAATATTTTTTTTTTCAATTTATTGCAACAAGATGCTGTGCCAACGTATATATATATCAGTGGTGGGCAGTGCACTGCAGTGGGTACAGTGCACTCTGTGGACCTGACACAGCACTCACTGCAATTATGACAGAGGAAAAAAAAATATTTTTTAAAATGCCAGGTACTGTGCCTGTGCCACCCGAAATGAGTGTGGTGTGCACACAGTACAGTCTGTGGCCTCTCACACACAGCGGGCAGGCAACTGCAGTGTACAAAAGATATATATATATATATATATATATATATATATATATATATATATATATATATATATATATATATATATATATATATATATATATAGATATATATATATATATATATAGATATATATATATATAGATATATATATATAAAGAAAAAAATCTATTACCTTACCAGCCCTTAAAAGGGCTTTTGGGGACACTATATATATATATATATATATATATATATATATATATATATATATATATAAATAAAAAAATCCTCAATTACCAGCCCTTAAAAGGGCTTTTGGGGACACTAGATAGATATATATATATATATATATGAAGAAACAACTCAATTACCAGCCCTTAAAAGGGCTTTTGGGGACGCTAGGTATATATATATATATATATATATATATATATATATATATATATATATATATATATATATATATATATATATATATATATATATATATATATATATATATATATATATATATATATATATATATATATATATATATATATATATATATATAAAAAAAAAACCACAAATACCAGCCCTTAGAAGGGCTTTTTGGGGTGCTGATATTACAGCAGTAGTGGACCAAGAACACTGCAAGACCAGGAACACTGACTAACTGTCCCTAGCTTAACAGCAGCAGCAGCAGCTCTCCCTACTCTCACTACACACACTGCTTCAGAATGATCTAAGATGGATGCTGCCCTTGCTTATTTATAGGAGGTGGGAGGGTGTGGGAGGGAGGTACGCTGATTGGCTGGAAATGTGTCTGCTGACTGTAAAGTTCAGGGTCAAAGTTTGCCTCAATGATGTCTTATGGGGGGCGGACCGAACATCGCATATGTTCGCCGGCAGCGGCGAACGCGAACATGCTAAGTTCGCCGGGAACTGTTCGCCGGCGAACAGTTCTATACATCTCTATTAGAAATGTGTCAACATTTTCAGCATCTCTGTTAAAATACAAACTTACATAAGATCCCCCTCTGCTAGCTGAGTCTGGGTTCTTTGTGGTTTTAGCGATTAGGCACATAATAAGCTTAAAACATGCATATAAAAATAATAGAAAAAGTAAAATCATTGCAATCATCATAGCAATGTCTTTTAACCAGGAAAACATCCCTCCAAATCCAAAGCCCCCCATACCTGCAAAGGGGTTCCAGTTTTTAGCAATGTTGCGGGCCTCTTCTTGCAACTTATTGACCTCCTTTCTGTGTTAGGCAATTATGTCATAGTAATTTGGCACTTCCAAAGTGGTATTGTATATCCAAGTGCAACACTTATAGTCCTCTGTATGCTCACAGAGGCCAGTAAGTGCAGCACTCATACTCTCTATAGCTAGATCATGTAATTCTAACTTCTTCCTAATGGCCCTTTGTTCAAGATTTAGCAACTTAATATCATCTGAATTCTTTTCCATGATCTCATCAATGATTCCAGAATAATTCTTTAATTTTTTCATCATATCGATGGACCACCCAGTCCAGGAAGGGAGCCACGCCAGGTCTCCCTTGCTGAACAGATCTCTTTTGATTCTATGTCTTAAGGGATATCTTGGATGTGCACTTGCTTCAAGCATGTGCCCATTGTTGTCATTATCCACAACTCCCATAATTGGGACCACTGAAGCTAAATAACACCACCCTGAGACATGGAGGGGGACCCAGGGGTAACATTCCTTCCCACAACATACATATATACTCTTTCCCAGTGAAAAGGGTCTTTGGGAAATATATTCTTGTAGGCATCTATTCTGTACTGCGGTCACAAGGTGGTCCAGTATTTTTTTGTATGTCTGTAGAGAAATTCTGGTAATTACTCATTATGGTCTTATTTAAACTAGGACTTGATATATCAAACAGAGAACATGATTTGTTCAATGGGACTTGGCAGGAAGTAATATTAAAAATTGACTTTTTGCATATGGAAGGGTTAACACGTGTGTTATTTCCTAGGCTAAAACACCAGTCTGGGAAATGGCTTCTACCATCTACTGGTAAGGTGATATTATTATTACTTGACACATTAAAGTAGCAGAGGTCTCTTTAAAAAACTGGGTAATATTCAAAGGGACAGCAATAAGAGGGATGCGGGCTGTTTCTGGATGGAGTTTGCTACATATCCAACATTTCTCAAAACCTGACTTCTTTGCATAAGCATATTTAAATTTTGTTAATAGCATTTCACTATGAAAAGTGGGTGGATTCTCATCTACACCATTCTCAATACTCAATTCTCTCTTTGTTCTATTATGTATCTCATATGAAGGGTATGGTCCGCATATACTTCTCATGATACCCAGGTCTTCAGGGTGGTAGATACAGTTAGTAACAGTCCATACAAGGGAAAACACTGAAAATGAAGTCACGAGTATCAGCAGCCATAGTTTGCCTGAGTCCGGTGAAACTTGAAAAGTCATTTTCTACAGGGTCTGGGCGGTCTGCCCCCGTCAGTACCCCCTTTTCTTGACTCTCCTGTTCAAGGTCAGGGCGGTCTGCCCCCGTTAGTACCTCCTTTCTTGCTTCTGGATCTTCCGGCTCAGGTCCTGTCCGTACCAACTTCACTCTAGTGGCATGGATCCAAGTAGGGCTGTGTTCGGTCAAAACAGCGGTCCTGGTAACTGCTACCACAGTGGTCTCTGGGCCGTAGGCGAAATCCTTTTGTTTCTTTCCTTTGGGCAGCAGCTTCATCACCACTACGTCTCCTCCTCTGAAGGGATGGGTATTTTCCTGTAAAAAGAAAAGAAAGGTGCAAGCAACTTTTCGTTCCATTCCACTTGATTCTAAGTTTCAATTACTCTTTTCTCAATTCGTCTTTATTTGTGCTATTCATTCTTTCCATTATACCTGAACTCTGCGGATAATCTATTTTCAAGATTTTACTAGTTCCTGGCATATTTTTTTCATGAAAGCTGGAGCATTATTAGAACTGATTCAAAGCAGGCACCCCCATCCAGGAATAATCTCCGTTTGTAGCTTCAATAATGTGTGATCTTTTGGCTTGGAGCAGGATATTAACCACAAAAAACATCCTCTGCTCCCTCTATGGCTGCCTATATATCATGTTGTGGTGTAACACAACCTTTAATACCAGTAGCCCATTTAAAACTGGGGCCTACCTAGGGCAAATGATGTGGCCATCCCTATTACCATCTCACAAGATGCTTTGTGCTATGTTCAGAGTCACTTCAGGCATGCCTTTAGACCTGGACTGCGACCATCTTTGGACAAAAACTATAGGGCAAAGTTTACCACCATACTCCTGGGCAAGTACACCTGTCATGGTCTTTCAATTGTCCCTTGCATAAACACAAAACATTTTTCCATGATTTGGGAGGCCCAGTGCAGGCGCTACAATCATAGCATTTTTCAGATATATAAACGCAGTTAACATTTCTTGTGACATTTCTGGACCTGTGGTTTGTCTCAAAATGTTATTATAGATGGGAGCATTCCGGATCCATAACAAGCAATGATCCTTTGGGCGGGCAAGACCCACTGTGGGCTGGCAAGACCCACTTCTTATATGACTGACTCTACTATCACCTGTGAGAACAAAACCAAGGTAAACCACACTTTCCTGACACCACTGTCATAATTTCTGTGACACTTTGTGTCCACATACATGTACATTTCAATAAACTCACTCGCTCTGACTGGCCTCCACAGAGTGACTACATATGTCAGATACATATTGTAGCGGGACTGACCCATGAGCAGGTGTCCATCCCCTCTTGCATGGTCTGGAGAACTATAGAGCGGGCAATTGAATTGTCTACTTGACCCTAAGGCATTTCTACACCAGGTCAGTTACCTGGACTGAAAAAAAAGGAACAAAGATGGCTGTGTCTCCTTGTCCAATAGGACGCTTTAAAAAAACACACTACTTAAACCAATCACTGTACAGTGGGTAACATCGGATGGTATGGCTGTCAGTAGAGATGGCACATCAGATACCACTTGCATGCTATGATCAGATAAAGAACTAAAAAACTTTTTGGCTTAGTGCCAATTTTTTTTTTTTTTTTCCGTGCCATTCTAACAAAAATCTGGCCAGAGGTTCCCCTCTTTTAATAGAGGATACCCATAAAATATAATTTAAAAACCATAATCAGATAAAAAGTTAATCTGATTTGAAACTTTTGGCTCTGTGCCAACAGGGTCCAATGGTCACACTAATTGCGGTTACTCTTTCTGTCCAAAAATAAATTCCATAGCTATAACAGGAATAATATGACATTTGAACGCTTTCTTGGCAAGTAGCCAATTTTCAAAATTTTGCAGGAAGGCTCCCCTTCACATAGGGGACCATTTGCAAAATATAATTTTTCATTATCTATAATTCTATAAAAGATAACTTCAAAATATCTTGCCGACAATGGCAATTTGTTTTTTTTTTTTTTTTAGTAGAATAGTGTTTTTATTCATTATTACTACGCTCATACAAGATGGGCACAAATGTATAAATGGCAAAACTTCTAAAAAATTCTATAAAAATAATTGTATACGTGTAGGAACGCTGAGACCATTTGTTCTACAACTGTTCTGAATTAGGGAACTAATCCAGAAGTGCATTTGCAGCAGTGACCCCCCCCCCTCTTTTCCCCTTGTGTAAGGAAATGTACTAGTTTTAAATGTATCTGACACATAAACATTTTCTGCTCGTCTGACATTACGAAGAAAACTACACCTGCCTTGGAGAATTAAACTGTGGGGTGCAGGTGTGGTCAGGGGTATTTGTAAGGTAATATTATTATTATAGGGGGGCCTATTTTGAAAATGTCCTACTCTTTTATTTGCCTCTTCTGATAAGGTCCTTGGAAATGCGCCCTGACAGGCTGCTTTTCTTTAGACAGATCAAAAGAGCCAGCAGCATCGCTCTCTGTTATGGCTTTTTTTTTTTTAAAACCTTACAAAGTTTTAGTAGCCCAATCAGAAACTTGCTGTTTTACAATTAACATGTACTGTGACTTTAAATTAACGACAAATGTTTGAATTCTAAGACTGTGCTACTCAGCAATAACACTTAACTGCCCAAAAACGCCAAATTCTCACCCGTCTTCTGTCTATAGGCAATCGCTGTGGTCTATATCTACGTGTTTAAAGACTTTCACTTCTAATAGCTCTACGTAGCTTTTTTCCTATTCTATTGTATTAATACGGGGCATAAATAAACCAATTCTCCCTGCTTTTTCCATGTACTTTATATTACAATTAAACATTTACTAAAAGATTTACTTGTATCCTAATATCTCTAAGACTGGCCACATATGTCCGGACAACTCTTTATCTTACAATTTTCTGTTAGATCCACCACAAACCACATAATAAGAGGTCAAAATTAAACACATTCATTTGTATCCAATTAGGCAGACGTTTGTACTACATAGCTGAAGGTAAATTTCAAGAAGAACTGTACTGAAAATTGTAAGAAAATTGTATCATGTATGGCCAGCATCAGACCTAAACCTTCAGTATAATTTCACAAAACCATAAACAAAATATGTCTCTAAGATTTACACATTCACAAAATCACTTAAATGTATCTGGGTCCTTAGACCCTCTTTATGGTTAAAAACCCTCCTGAAAAGCCATTTGGTGTATGTATATTACACCTTATACTCCCAGGTATAGTGGCTATCAAGAAGGCTTTCCTACCATTATAGACAAACAAACAATAAA
Organism: Pelophylax lessonae; assembly: GCF_965119305.1. Taxonomy (NCBI): domain Eukaryota; kingdom Metazoa; phylum Chordata; class Amphibia; order Anura; family Ranidae; genus Pelophylax; species Pelophylax lessonae. The sequence continues at coordinate 214,041,892 of NC_138772.1, read as the reverse complement.
CATAATAAACATTTATCTTGATTTGTCTGATAACCTACGATCGATCAGTCAATTTTTACAGTAATAATGAGACTGTCGCTATCAGGAACACTGTGTTATATTAACAGTCAGCAGGCGCAATTTTTACAAGTCATATATAATTATAGATACAGTTTCCATATATGTCAAACCAGTAATATAATACTTTAATACAATATGACAATATTTTCAAATGAAATAACAATATAATCACGTGATCAACAGACTTATCTACTTACCAAATAAGTCTTTTTAGATCAAACAAACAAATTATCTTATACTCTAAATTTTACAGTTTCTTTGCGATAGAAAGATATAAGCAAGAAAAGAGGTAGTTGTTTTCTACACAGAACAGACTGACATATAATATCTTTCCCTGAAAGATATTCCGGCTTCCCTGAAGCCTCTTTATATATAAAAAATCCAGAGCGTCTACCCAGAGCCGCTCTATTATCCAACACGCTCCCTGAGCGTTTGGTGTATGGCTCAGAGATCGGAACCAGGGCCAAACGGACAAGTCCCACCGGACAGGCAAACAGATAAAATAAAATATCTCCTTACCCAGACCGGTGAATCCTTGGACCCGTGATGACCGCTCTCTCTCCGACCCCGGACAAAGCCCCGAATATTGTTGGTGATTTCCTTTATGCCCAACCTAGATACCTTAAGTGTATATATAATGTCCCTGACTTATGGTCTGTTCTATGTAAAAGAAAAGCAGAGCTCTGGAGAATACTTTATCCTGTTCAAAAAAACACATGCAACCAGTGTTCAGTCAAAAGCATTCTTAACTTTATTTGGAGCGGGGTAAGTCTTATACAGAAAATTCACAGGAAATACAATTGGGAGGGGGGAGAGTGCTCTCAGAAGTTAAACAATGGGTTAATACAGAATGTTCGTTAGAAATTGCAAAATATGCCTTGTCTAGACCCTAAGACTTAGTATAACTAAAGAGGAAGTTAATGTGCGATAAAGAATGTATCTTTAGCTAAGATGTGAAAACATGGGGGACATGGGGTGATTTATGAGTTTCCTTGGTCTTTGTAACTAAAGCCTTAAAGCAATCTTAAATGAAATAACTCATTTTAAGTCAGAGCTGCATTTAAAATGGCGTGACACAGGTCAAGCTAGAAAATGGTTGCAAGCAACTAGTTAGAGGTCCTGTCATTCCCCTTCAGTCACAATGTTCGCTTGGAGAGAGGTATGGAGGGCATACATCATTTCCTTGAGAGCTGTGTCCATGATAGGCTGGCCTACTGTGGGAAAGGCCGCAAATGGAGATGTCCCCAGGGAGATGGGCAGTAGAGGGTTACTGGAGCTCCCAGGCTGTGGGGCCTTGTCAGCGCTGTCTAGCCTCATTTTTGACTTAGCTGGGCTCGTGCAGGAAGGGCTGGAGGGAGCAGATGCGAAGGGGGAGAGAGTACCTGACAGCAGGGGTTCAGCCGAGGCAGCGTCCTCCGGCAGGTCAGTGTAGTGCACCAGCTGCTTCCCCGAGGTGCGGGGAAGCAAGCAGTGAGTTTCTTTGGCCCTTTCTCCTTTCGCTTGTGGGACATCGCTGCAGGTTGCCGCAGTCAACTGGGGTGAGAATCAGGCTGGGATCCTGTCTGTGTCGCTGTGGATGGCGCTGGATGGAGTCGTCTGTCTGCGGAGCAGGAGATCAGGCGTCCATCACTGTCCCGCGCTGGCCACGCCCCCAGACATATATACATTCCAAAGTACAATAGAAAAGAAGAGTCAATGTTTATGTATGAACATCACTGAGTGCAGAGACTAACTGCCAGGTGAATAAAGAAAAATGGCTGCTACATAGATTCCCATGCACCCAGCCATGCTAATTCACAAGCATGAACTCATCATATCCTGTTAGTGGATCCTATCAAATATGGTTCATATAAACCCTATTTGATACTGATCATGCTATTGTTCCAGTGAATGGGACTTTATTATATCTGCAAAAGACAATAGCAGCAGTCTTATGTCAGTCATATGGATCAAATATAATAGATGCCAGCCATTAATCCTGGTAAAATGATAAGAATTCCACATCACAAACAAATCTCTGCAGTGAATACTGGTGCTCTCGATGGCGGATATATATTTGTGCGATGGATTTCTCCTTGCCATAAATCAGGCTACAAGTTTTGTGCAATTCCATCTAATGGAAGAGTTCCACTAACAGGTCTTTCCTCAATGCCAGTTAAAGCAATATTCGCATAGTGATTACAGTTATGAGGTACCGGTAAACTGACACTGGGAGACATAATGGCAATTTAACTAAAAATACATCCTAAAGAAATGTCCACATAAATATTAATAAAACTTCCACAACACACCTCACTTGTGTGGATGGGGAAATCTGTTCAGTTTAACAGTTCCATGTATGGCCAGCCTTAAACCATGACATGTATGCAGAAAGACTTGTAACTTCCTTAAACTGGCCATACATGGATCAAAATGTGGCTGGTTCAGCAGGGCCCAGCTGAATTTCGATCCATGTGTGGCCAATGCGGTTTACAGGAGTCATATTCTCGCTCGATCAGTGCAGTAGGCTGCAGAGCTGATGTGTATAGTTGACCACTTAAGCCCCGGAAGATTTTACCCCCTTCCTGACCAGACCCCTTTTATCAACTTGGCACTTTGTGAATTTTAACTGACAATTGTGCGGTCATGCAATGTGGTACCCAAACGAAATTTACGTCCTTTTTTTACCACAAAGCTTTCTTTTGGTATTTGATCACCTCTGCGTTTTTTTTTTTTTTTTGCGATATTAATAAAAAAAGAGCGAAAATTTTGCAAAATGACATTTTTAACTGGCTTTTAAAAAATATCCAATATACTCAATTTGTCATTTTTTTTGGCCAAAATATATTTAGCTATGTCTTTGACAGAAAAAATTCAATGAGCGTATTTTTATTGGTTTGCGCAAAAGTTATAGCGTCTACAAACTATGGTGTAAATACTGAAATTTACCCAGCTTTAATTTCTGACTGCCTATCTTATTTCATGAAGTGCTAAAATGGCAGGGCAGTACAAAACCCCCCCAAACTACCACTTTTTGGAAAGTAGACATCCTAAGGAATGTTCTGAGAGGCATGTGGAGCTCATTGAATATTTCATTTTTTTGTCACAGGTGTTTGAAAAATGACTAAAAAAATATATATTTTTTTTTTTTACACAAAGTGGTCATTGAAATGATATATTGCTCACACATGCCATGGGTATATGTGTAATTACACCCCAAAATATATATTCTGCTGCTTCTTCTGAGTACAGGGATACCACATATGTGAGACTTTTTGGGAGCCTAGCTGTGTACGGGAGCCCGAAAACAAGTCGCCACCATCAGAATTTCGAAGGGTGTACATTTTTCATTGCATTTTCTCACTACCTATAACGGTTTAGGAGGCCCTGAAATGTGAAGATACCACAAAACCCCCCCAAATGTCCCCATTTTGGAAGTAGACACCCCAAGCTGTTTTCTGAGAGGCATGGTGAGTCCATGGAATATTTTATTTTGCCACAAGTTTTGGGAAAATTACAATTTTTTTTTTTTTTTTTTTACACAACGTTGTCACTAAGATAAATTTCTCACACATGACATGGGTATAGGTGGAATGGCACCTCAAAATACATTCTGATGCTTCTTCTGAGTATGGTGATGCCCCATGTGTGAGACTTTTTGGGAGCCTAGCTGTGTTCAGGACCGCGAAAACCAATCAACACTCTCAGGTTTTCTAATGGCGTAAATTGTGCATGTCACCTATGCGCTACCTGTCAGTTTTGGAGGCCCTAAAATTCCAAGATAGCACAAACCCCCCCCCCCCAAATGACCCCATTTTGGAAAGTAGACACCCCAAGCTATTTGCTGAGAGGCATGGTGAGTCCATGGAATATTTTATATTTTGCCACAAGTTCCGGGAAATATATATATATTTTTTTTTTTTTGCACAAAGTTGTCAGTAAATGATATATACTGCTCACACATGCCATGGGTAGATGTGAAATGACACCCCAAAATACATTCTGCTGCTTCTCCTGAGTACAGGGATACCCCATGTGTGAGAGTTTTTTGCAGTCTAGCCGAGTACAGGACCCCGAAAACCAACCCCCACTTTCAGGCTTTCCAAGGGCGTAAATTGTTGATTTCACTCCTGCCTACCTATCACAGTTTCGGAGGCCATGAAATGCCAAGACAGCACAACCCCCCCCCCCCCCCCAATGACCCCTTTTTGGAAAGTAGACACCCTAAGCTATTTGCAGAGAGGCATGTTGAGTGTTTTGCAGATCTCACTTTTTGTCACAAAGTTTTGGAAATTGAAAAAAAGAGGAAAAAAATGCATTTTCCTGTTTTTTCTTCATTTTCCCCAAAAAAATTGCTGCAAAATACTCACCATGCCTCTCAGCAAATAGATTGGAGTGTCTAATTTGCAAAATGGGGTCATTTGGGGGGGGGGGTTTGTGCCATCTTGGCTTTTTATGAGATAGTAAGGAGTGAGATCAACAATTTACACCCTTAGAAAGCCAGAAGGTGCGGATTGGTTTTCCAGGTCCTGTACACGGCTAGACTGCCAAAAAGTCTCACACATGTGGTATCCCTGTACTCAGGAGAAGCAGCAGAATGTATTTTGGGGTGTCTTTTCACATATACCCATGGCATGTGTGAGCAATATATCATTTAGTGACCACTTTCTGTAAAAACAACAAAAAAATAAATGATAATTTTCCCGACACTTGTGGCAAAATATAAAATATTCCATGGACTCACCATGCCTCTCAGCAAATAGCTTTGGGTGTCTAATTTTCAAAGGGGTCATTTGGGGGGTGTTTGAACTGTCCCGGCATTTTATGCTCAATCTTATCCACACATCACCCACTCTTCTAACCACTTGAAAACCAAGCCTTTTCTGTGACTTTTTGTTTACATGAAAAAATATATTTTTTTACTAGAAAATTACTTTGAACCCCCAAACATTATATATTTCTTCAAAGCAGAGGCCCTATAGAATAAAATGGTGGATGTTGCAAAATTTTTGGTCACACGGTATTTGCGCACAGATTTTCCAAACGCAATTTCTGCGAAAAAAATACATTTTTTTTTTTTAAATTTATTGCACAAATACACTGTATAATTCCAATTTGTTTGGTAAAAGTTAAGATGATCTTATGCCAAGTACATAGATACCAAACATGACATGCTTTAAAAATTGCGCAGCGGTAACAAAGTACGTACATTTTTAGAAACCTTTAAAAGTCTTTACAGGTTACCACTTTAGACTTACAGAGGAGGTCTACTGCAAGAATTACTGCACTCAACCTGGCGTTTGCGGCGATACCTCACATGCATGCTGCAATTGCGGTTTACATATGTCACTAGACAAACGCTTGCGTGTGCCATTGCGCGCAAGCACGGGGGGGACAGGGGGGGGGCTTGATTTTTTTTTATTTTTGTTATTTTGACACCTTTCCTTTCATTTTTTTTAAAATCATTTTTGTTATCTCAGTTCATTTAAATATCCCCTATGATAGCACTCTGTAGTGAAAGGTAATCTTTTTTTTAAAAAATTGGGGTCTTTTAGACTCTAGATCTCTCCTCTGACCTTAACGCATCTGACCACACCAAAATTGGTGTGATAAAATACTTTCCCAATTTCCCAATGGCCCTGTTTATTTCTGGTGAAACAGAAGTCATGAAATGCTCGTAGCTTCCGGTTTCTTAGGCCATAGAGATGATTGGAGCCATTCTCCTCTCCAATTAAATCTATGGTTAGATAATTGAACCACCGGCTGCACTCTCGGGTTAACCGGTGGGACAGGAGAGCCCGAGAAAAACCGCGGAAGGCGGCGGTGGGGGGGGGAGGTCCCCTCCAACTGCTTGTAAAAGCAGTCTAGCGGCCAATTACCTGCTAGGATTGCTTTTACATGTAAGCCGACCGCTGGCTGTAAAAAACGATACCAAGATGATGCCTAAATCTGCAGGCATCATCCTGGTATAACCACTCAAAGTCCAGCAACGTACCAGTACATTGCTGGTCCTTGTTTGGCATATAGGTTTTTTTTTTTTTTTCATGCAGCCTGTGGGCTGAACGAAAAAAAAGAGAACCTATCAGAAATCAGCACAGGAATAATGCGTAGTATTACTCATCATTAACCACCCAAACAACCACCCACTGAATTTAATGATGGGTATACACGACACTATCCACGTATACCAAAATAGGATTTTAACTGCAGTGCTGAAATCAGAAAATCACCAAAGCTGCTGCCAGCAAAGGTATCCATATATGCTGAGTGCAAACGCTGTTTGTGTCAGAATATATAAAATCAATATCGTGGCAGCTGACGAGTACCTGCAAGAGAAACAGGTCACAAAGGAATGAAAAAACAAAGTACATTAAAAGTACAGTAGGAAGAGTAGAAAAACATATAAAATGACACAACAACAGTTTTTGGATCCTTTTATTTTTCTTTCTAACTGTTGTTCCTTGATTTGGGACTGCGATCTTCCAGCTTGGGTCTCTCAAAATGTCGATGGACATCCAACATCTTTCGAGACCCTGTTTTTGTGTGCCCTACACTGTGTTGTGCTGTACCCTACACTAATACTCCACTAGTGTATGGTAGCGCTCAAAACATTCCCCGATGCAGAGACCAGGTTGGTCAGGACATTTGGGACATTAATAACGTATGTCACACCTACATCCGCGCCTGCTACAGATACGACACCGTCTTTGGGGTCGTCTTTGGGTAGGGGTACTCGGGAGGACATAAGGAAAATGTCTCTCATGCAGCCGGCTCACTGCATCTGGAAGGGGAAGTTGGGCAGGCATCCCTCCTGGGTACAGGTAGGTAAGGATGATCGCTTCCTGGAATTCCCGGAAGGATCCAGTTCGTCCTGACGCCCTGTATAGGACAAAGGCGTTCAGCATAGCCAATTGGTAAAGGTAAACAGACACTTTTTTGTACCAGCGTCTGGCTTTACGGGCAACTAAATACGGCGCCAAAAGCTGGTGGTTAAGGTCCACCCCTCCCATATTAAGGTTATATTCATGGACACAGAGGGGTTTCTCCATAACGCCAGTTGCCTAGGGATTTGGATCGTCGTGTCTGCGAGAAGGGAGGACAGAACATAAACATCCCGTGTATCCTTCCACTTCACCGCAAGCAATTTGTCTGTTTTTAAGCAGGCTCTCGCCCCCCCCCCCGACTAAGACGGGAATTTATAAGCCGTTGGGGGAAGCCCCGGCGATTAGGTTGCACGGTGCCACATGCGCCAATTTGTAATTCAGAAAGATGACTAAATAGTGGCACGCTTGTGTAAAAGTTGTCCACGTACAAATGGTACCCCTTTCCGGATAAGGGTGACACTGTGGCAGGCGCCGCACTACAAAGTGCCTTATGCGCTGTGGCATTAGAAGAATTGGATCTCTCTGACTTCAGTCTAACCAGACTGTCTGTTACTCTATAAATTCCTCTACTGGAAAGCAGTAGGTTTAAAGAGCACACCAAACGCTTAAGATATCTTCTTTATTAACTTCAACTTTTCTTCATAGAGAACAGTGACACTTTTGCAGCAGACAGTCCATGTACAACATGTGCTGAATACAGTATAACAAATGGTGGATATATTTCTCTCTCTATTGCTGTTTGAGTTTGTTTGCTTGGGTTTGGTTTTGAGTTGTTAGCGTTGTTTGGTTTTTTTTCGATAGTTTGAATTCGATATAACTTTTGAAGTTTGATTGTTTGGTGGAACTACAAGTGAACACATAACTAGTTCAGTATACAGCTCTAATCGCATTACTAACAATAGGAACATGTATAACTGTTAATTACCTATTTTTGGCCACTATCTTCCATAAAACTGCTCTGTGGATCTGTGTCTATTCAGTTCTCTTGCTCTGTAGTGGAAAATGAGAAGGCTGGCTGAAGCATGAGGCTTCAGAGAAAAAAAAATGGGTGTAAGGCTGGCTGTGATTGGCCAAGACTGTTGCTGAGTGTGAGATTGGCTGTTATTGGCCACAAACTCCTTATGGGTAATAAAGTTTAACTCTGTGCTTTCTGGTTTCAACTCTGTGTCTGAGCTTACCTTACAGGCATATAAATGAATCTTACAGGCAAATTTCCCTTTGCTTCTGTGAACACAACATACAACTGTTATGTGACATCCAAACATGAAATCACAGTAAATAACTCTGCTTTTGTCTCTCACATATAAACATATGCACTGTATTGAGGTTATTAACAGGTCTAGCTGTATATGCATGTAGGTCATATTAGCAACCTAGGACAGGTTCTAGCTGGCCAGCTACACTCCCACCAAAATTACCAATAATTCTATGTTCTCTATAGTAGGATTTGAACATGAATTTGGGGAATTTTCTATCAGGTTCTCAACTTCCAAGTGTCTTTAACCACTTACAAGTAGAACAACTAACTGCTGTATAGGACGTTCCAACTTGAGTGGAGTAGTGAGACGTTTTCCATTTTTGTCAAGTTTTGAGTCTCCTATTTGTAACAACGCTCTTCTTACTAGTCTGTCTTTATCCTTTTGAACTTCTAGAACTTTAGCCAATTTCCATTGACTTCTAGGTAAATCTTCTTCTTTCACTAATACTATGTCACCAACTTGGACATTTCTTCTGGGTGTTTGCCATTTACTTCTTAGCGTAAGATTGGCTAAGTACTCTTTCCTCCATCTATTCCAAAACTGTTCTGATAGATATTGAACTCTTCGCCATCTCTTTTTAGCATATAAATCCTCTTTGGTGAACTTGCCAGGTGGTGGATGTATGTATTCAGACTTAAGGTGAAGTAGATGGTTGGGAGTTAAAGGTTCCAAACTTGTTGGATCATTGATGTTAACAATAGACATTACTTCATAGAATAGGGTTCGAAGTGAAGCATCATCCATTCTTCCAGAGTTCTTTTTCAACATTGAACGTAACACATTTCTTACAGTTCTGATTTGTCTTTCCCAAACTCCTCCTGTGTGGCTTGCATGTGGAGCATTCATATGAAAGTCACATTGATTCCGTGACAAATACTCAGTTACCTTTTCTTTGTCGATCTCTTTTAGAGCTTTCTTCAATTCATTCCTTGCTCCGACAAAATTGGATCCTTGGTCAGATCTAAGCTCTCTGACAGTACCTCTAATGGCTATGAAACATCTCAAGGCATTGATGAATGCATCAGTTGACATATCTTCTAACATTTCAAGATGAATTGCTCTGGAGCTCTGGAGCTGGTGGTGATGGGTTTACACGATCTGTTGGTAGATCTGCCATTCTTTGTTCTTCGGTAGGTCTATGTGCCTTTCTACAAGTTACGCATTTACTGATATACTTTGCAATAACTTTGCTTCCTTTCACTATCCAGTAACCACCTTCTCTCACACAGTTCTGGGTAAAGCTTCTTCCTTGATGCAAGGATTTGTTGTGGTAGTGATCAATAATCAATCTTGTGAAGGTAGAATTTTTGGGTAGAATTGCTGGATGCTTCACTCTGCTGGGTAACAATGCATTTTCCAGTCTCCCTCCCACCTTCAGTATACCATCCTGTAGAACAAGATTAAGCTTGTACAATGGGTGGTTGTTGGGAAGCCTTTTAGGTTCCTAAGTCTCCAACTCTTCACTATAGAATCTCTGTTGAATGAGTCTTATGACTGTTTCTTCAGCTTTCATTCTTTCCTCTACATTCAATGATTTCTTCTTTCTGATTCCCTTTGCCAAACGTTGAATTCGAGCTACTACGTTTATGACTGTATTCCATTTTGAACATCTGGCTAGTCTTTCAAGTATGTCATCTTGACACTTGGCAGCAGTGCTCAATGTTTGTACAACTTTTACTTCTGGATCACCCATGGACAATTCGGTGTAACCTTCACGGGGTATGATCTCCTTTTCCCAAAGGAACTCTGGACCGGTGAACCAATTTGAATTTCTCAATTCTGTTACATTCAGGCCTCTTGAAGCATGATCTGCTGGGTTATGCTTTGTATCAATGTGATGCTAATGTTCCGGATTTGTTATTTCCCGAATTTTCTGAACTCTGTTGGCGACAAAGACATGGAATCTTCGAGCTTCGTTATTTATGTATCCTAGGACAACTCGTGATTCTGTCCAAAAGTATTCTTCATCTATTTTTAACTCTAATTCTTCTCTCAGAAACTTGCTTACTGATGCTGAAACAGCTGCTGTCAGTTCAAGTCTTGGTATTGTCTGAATACTGGTAGGTGCGACTCTGGTCTTTCCCATAACCAGGACACAGTGTATTTTTCCTTCTCCAATCACTCTGATGCAGTGGCGGCTGGTGCTCAAAATTTTTGGGGGGCGCAAAAAAGAAAAATGTAATAGGTATTGCTTCGCGCCAAAAAACGCAGTAAAAAATTGCGTGACTTTGAAGTCATGGTACAGGCATGGCACAGGTGATGGTATAGGCATGGCACAGATATGGTATAGGCATGTCACAGTTCATGGTACAGGAGATGGTACATGCCCCCTTTCAATGCAGAGACCAGCGTACATGCCCCCTTTCAATGCAGAGACCAGCGTGCGTGCCCCCTTTAATGCAGAGATCAGCGTGCATGCCCCCTTCAATGCAATGAACACTGTGCTGTGCCCCCTTCAATGTAATGAACACTGTGCTGTGCCCCCTTTCAATGCCGAGACCAGCGTGCGTGCCCCCTTCAATGCAATGAACACTGTGCTGTGCCCCCTTCAATGTAATGAACACTGTGCTGTGCCCCCTTTCAATGCCGAGACCAGCGTGCGTGCCCCCTTCAATGCAATGAACACCGTGCTGTGCCCCCTTCAATGTAATGGACACTGTGCTGTGCCCCCATTTCAATGCCGAGACCAGCGTGCGTGCCTGCTTCAATGCAATGAACACTGTGCTGTGCCCCCTTCAATGCAATGAACACTGTGCTGTGCCCCCTTCAATGCAATGAACACTGTGCTGTGCCCCCTTCAATGCAATGAACACTGTGCTGTGCCCCCTTCAATGCAATGAACACTGTGCTGTGACCCCCTTCAATGCAATAAACACTGTGCTGTGACCCCCTTCAATGCAATAAACACTGTGCTGTGCCCCCTTCAATGCAATAAACACTGTGCTGTGCCCCCTTCAATGCAATAAACACTGTGCTGTGCCCCCTTCAATGCAATAAACACTGTGCTGTGCCCCCTTCAATGCAATAAACACTGTGCTGTGCCCCCTTCAATGCAATAAACACTGTGCTGTGCCCCCACAATGCAGAGTTCAGCGTGCGTGCCCCCTTCAATGCAACTGTGCTGTGCCCCTTCAATGCAATGAACAATGTGCTGTGCCCCCATCAATACAGAGTTCAGCTTGCGTGCCCCTTTCAATGCAGAGCGCCACAGCATTGTCCCCAATGATTGCAGAGTGCCCACAGCATTGTCCCCAATGATTGCAGAGTGCCCACAGAATTGTCCCCCAATGATTGCAGAGTGCCCACAGAATTGTCCCCCAATGATTGCAGAGTGCCCACAGCATTGTCCCCCCAATGAATGCAGAGTGCCCACAGCATTGTCCCCCCAATGAATGCAGAGTGCCCACAGCATTGTCCCCCCCAATGAATGCAGAGTGCCCACAGCATTGTCCCCCCCAATGAATGCAGAGTGCCCACAGCATTGTCCCCCCAATGAATGCAGAGTGCCCACAGCATTGTCCCCCCAATGAATGCAGAGTGCCCACAGCATTGTCCCCCCAATGAATGCAGAGTGCCCACAGCATTGTCCCCCCAATGAATGCAGAGTGCCCACAGCATTGTCCCCCCAATGAATGCAGAGTGCCCACAGCATTGTCCCCCCAATGAATGCAGAGTGCCCACAGCATTGTCCCCCCAATGAATGCAGAGTGCCCACAGCATTGTCCCCCCAATGAATGCAGAGTGCCCACAGCATTGTCCCCCCAATGAATGCAGAGTGCCCACAGCATTGTCCCCCCAATGAATGCAGAGTGCCCACAGCATTGTCCCCCCAATGAATGCAGAGTGCCCACAGCATTGTCCCCCCAATGAATGCAGAGCGCCCACAGCATTGTCCCCCCAATGAATGCAGAGCGCCCACAGCATTGTCCCCCCCCAATGAATGCAGAGCGCCCACAGCATTGTCCCCCCCCAATGAATGCAGAGCGCCCACAGCATTGCCCCCCCCCAATGAATGCAGAGCGCCCACAGCATTGCCCCCCCCCCAATGAATGCAGAGCGCCCACAGCATTGCCCCCCCCCAATGAATGCAGAGCGCCCACAGCATTGTCCCCCCAATGAATGCAGAGCGCCCACAGCATTGCCCCCTTCCAATGAATGCAGAGCGCCCACAGCATTGCCCCCTTCCAATGAATGCAGAGCGCCCACAGCATTGCCCCCTTCCAATGAATGCAGAGCGCCCACAGCATTGTCCCCCCAATGAATGCAGAGCGCCCACAGCATTGTCCCCCCAATGAATGCAGAGCGCCCACAGCATTGTCCCCCCAATGAATGCAGAGCGCCCACAGCATTGTCCCCCCAATGAATGCAGAGCGCCCACAGCATTGTCCCCCCAATGAATGCAGAGTGCCCACAGCATTGTCACCCCAATGAATGCAGAGTGCCCACAGGTTCTGTCAAAATGAAAGCAGTGAGCCTGGAGGCAGAAGGGCATATCAGGTGGCATAGAAAGTGACTGAAGCAACTAATGGGGGCGCAACAGTGCCTGGACTTGCAGGAAAAAGACGTGACAGCCGGCAGCCTCTAAATGCTCCACCTCTGTTCAGCACCAGAAGAGAAAATAGCAGCTGGCTGGATTTAAAGTCTTCAAGAGGAACAGCAAGTGAGCAACTGCCATTTTGTCCTCTCTGCCCAGCAGGGGCAGAACTTTTAACATAAGCACTGCAGTGTTGCAAACTGCACCACTTACCGGTGGTGGTCTGGACGGATGGATCCGATTCCGGTCCGGTGACTCCGGTCTCCTCTCCGCCAGTGCCGCCGTCATTCCCGGCTCCCGCCGTTACCGTCCGTCCACTAGTCTCTGACTCGGTGCGGCAGCGTGACTGATGCACGCGACGTGACGTCAGCGGGGTCAGTATGGGGCCATGGGATGTCCTGGATGATGATTGGTCCAGGCTGTAGACTGGACCAATCACAGCCAGGATATCAGAAAGTGGGGGTGTCCAATCGCAAAGACTTGCGCCCAGGTTACGCCCCCAGAAGGCAGCCAATCGGCGCCTCTTCTGGGACGTAAACCCCACCCCCCCTAGCCACCAGTGCCATCACAGAGGCCGGCGAACCCAATTTTTTTTTTACAACTTTATTTGTTCGCTTTGTCATTTTTTTTCTTTTTTTTAGGGGTAGGAGGCGGCGCCCTGGTGCCCCCTATGCACGGGCCGCCACTGCTCTGATGTACGAGCACTGACCATAACCATAACTACTGGCGTCTGAAAAGTGATGAAGTTCTATTTTCTTGTACTCTCCAAAATCATGAGGTACATAACATCTGGGTATCCGAACTTCTCTTAAATTCTGCAAGTCTCTTATCCAAGCCTCCCACCTTGGCCTCAAATCTTCAGGTATGGGTTCATCCCATCCCAACTTCCGTCTGCATAATTCTTGGAGTATTTCTTTTGCTTTGAGGATCACTGGGGCCAAGAATCCCAATGGCTCATATATAGAAGCCACTGCGGAAAGAAGGGGTACGTCTAGTTGCAACTTTCTCTTCAAAGGATACTTCAAAGAAGAACTCATCATTCTCTACATTCCATCCCAATCCAAGTACATTCTGAACTGGAAGATAATCATAATTGAGATCTACATCCTTCATTGTTGATGCACGTTCAGAGTCACTGATGGATTCCAGTACCTCTCTGTTGTATGAGATGAATTTATGAAGGCACAGATTTCCTCTTGCGCATAACTCTTGGCTTTCTTTTACTAGTTTGATTGCAGATTCTGTGGACTCTAGACTTACAAGACCATCATCTACATAGAAGTTTTTCTTAAGAAAATTTGCTGCTGATGGGCAATCCTCTTCATTTTTGTTGGGCAGGTACTTCATACCATAATTGGCGCAACCTGGAGATGATGCTGCTCCAAACAAGTGTACTTTCATTCTGTATTCTGCTGGCTCTGTATCTCCGTCCTCCCACCATAGAAACCTCAGGAAGTCTCTATCTTCATTCTTCACATGAAACTGGTGGAACATCTTTTCAACGTCACACAAGACCGTGACGGGATACTTTCTGAATCTACAGAGTACTCCAGGCAGAGTGTTTGTAAGGTCTGGTCCTTTTAGTAGAAGATCGTTCAATGCAACACCATCATACTTTGCTGAGCAATCAAATACTACTCTAATCTCATCTGGTTTATTTGGGTGGTAAACACCTTGATGTGGGATGTACCACACTTCTCCTTCTTTAGGTTGGTTATTCACCTTCTCTGCATGTCCTTCTTCAAGGATGACTTCCATGAATTTAAAATAATCTTGCTTGAATTTGGGATCTCTTCCCATATTTTTCTTCAGGCATTTCAATCTTGCTAGGGCAAGATTTCTGTTATTTGGCAGACAAGGTCGTTCTCTAAAGGGTAAGGGCATTTCAAGATAACCTTGTTGATTCTGCTGAATGCTTTCTTCTAGAGTGTGTACGAACTTTGTCTTCTTGAGATACACTCTTTTCTTCAGAACTTATGTCTGCAAAGTCAGACTCAAGGATCTTGATTACTTTTGCTGAACTTACAGTTGGTAACTCTTGGATGGATATTCGATGACACAATCTTGTCACCTGTCTTGAGTTTGCAATCTGCTGTTTTCCTCCAACACCCCATCCTAGATCAGTTCGAACAGCGTAGGGTTCACCCTTTCCTCCTGTGATTACCTCTCGTGGTACCAAAGCTTTGGGACAATCGTAGCCTATCAACAGTCCAACACCAAACTCCTTCAGCGGGGACATTTCATGTGATATGACAGATAGGTGGTCCCATTTATTGGCTGTTTCACAGGTAGGTATGCAAACTCAATCTAGAGGTATATCGTCTTTCGTATAGGCTGGAGGTAGATTTAATGTGAGGTTTGAATGAAGTCCTCTAACTCTCAATTCTTTGACTCTTTGACTGTTCACTAATGTATCTCTCCCCGTCATTGTGGTGAGTTTGAGCTTCACTGGTTCTGTAGCCACTTGTAATTTCTTGCAGATTTCTTGATCAATGAAGGTAACATTGCTTTGGGCATCCAATAGTGCATAGGCATATACCTTCTTATTCCTCTAAGGATTTGAAATGCACACTGGTACGACAATTGATGTGCCGTTGCTTTCTCCTTCCCTTACTCTGCAAGAGAATACTGATACTTTCTTTTTTTCCTCAGCATCATTAGGTATTGAGGATTCATCCTTCTTTGGACGTTCTTCATGTAGTGGTTTAGGATGGCGTCCTTTGCAAACACTACATGTGGCCCTTTTCTTACACTCCTTAGTAATATGTCCTTTTCTTGGGCATCCAAAACAGTTGATTATCAAGTACAAATTTTTTCTTTTCATTTGAGGACTTCTCTTTCAATTGTTGGCACTTGTGTATGGAGTGGTTCTCTCCACAGAACATACACTTAAAGGTAGTCTGAGGATTTGTCAGTTCTGTGTCTCTACTGATCCCAGTAGTGACTTTGAACTTGCTCTCGTAGGTATCTAGACCATTTGGTTGCAAATCGTCTAGATACCTAGCTGCTCTTGAACGTCTTATATCTCTCGCAGGCCTTTCTTCTAAGGATTTTAAGGCATAAGATGCTGTTACTGGGTTACATGCTATTCGTGCTTCCTTATTGACAAACTCAGAGAACTTTTCAAAACTTGAGAAGTCCTTACTTAGATCTAACTGTTCAGTCACATAGCGATTCCACCTAGAAGCCACTCCTTCAGGTAGTTTAGCTAGCATCCTGTGGTTTTCCAGATAGTCGTTCGGTACTTCTAGTCCTCATACATGTGGGATGGCATTGCTGCATGCTTGCAGGAAGTCGCCATACTCTTGGAGTTTGAAATGTTCTTTAGGACCTATCTTAGGCCAGTTATTCAATTTCTCCCTAAAGGCTCTTTGTACTAAGAAAGGATGACCATATCTTGCATTTAACTTTTCCCAAGCTTGCTTGTAGGCTTCTTCGTCTGTTCTATAGAAGTTACCTTCAAGAGCTTTCTTTGCTTCTCCACCAACATATTTCTGAAGGTAGAATAACTTGTCAACTGGCCTGGAGCAATAGTGCTCAATGATCATTTCAAAACTTGCCTTCCACTCTATGAACTTCAGTATGTCTCCTGAAAATACAGCAGGTTCTGGAACGGGCAGTCTTGCTGGGACAATAGTTGCAACATTTTCCTGATCATTGCAGTGACATCTAGGAATAGGATCATCCAGTTTTATTTTCTCACCTAGTTCTGAATTGGGTAAGTCTCTCTCTTCGTCTTTCATAGCAGGGATAGAAGGGCACTGACTTTTTCCTTCACTACATACAGGTGATTTCCTTTCATTCCCCTGGGCGTATGAAAGGAAGTAGGAGTCTGCATCTTCACTTAGTACAGATTTGGATTTATGATTACTATTCAGGTCCTCTTCGTGTACTGTCTGGCTTCTATAATCTTGACTTCTTTCAGCCTTTCCAGACTTTCCATTTTAGCTTCCATTTCAGCTTTTCGTAGGCGCTGCGCCTCAATGGCAGATTCCATCTCAATTTCTGCTTTCTTGACAGCAAGTTGTTCGACCAGTTCCTTTCTTTTGGCTATTAAGGTACTTGAGGACTCTGATATGTTACTGGCACTTCTGCTAGTGAAGGAAGTCCCACTTGAGATTGTGGTTCCCCCTAAGGACCTAGCATAGTCTCTCATAAAGAGCTCGTTCATTCTCTTTCTTGCCTTAACTTCATCATAGTTAGCTTCAGATGATAGTTCTCTCATGAGCTTTACTAAATCTTTAGTGACTGCAGTACACGTGTCCATGTTCCTTACAATATCCTAGGAAGGTGTCGTGGATGACCGCAGATTGACATATGCTGCCATGAGCTCTGATTCAGATTCTTCTATCGTCTCTACAATATCACTCAAGTTTCCTTTTATACTTTCTTGCTTTAGCCTTCTACGAACATCTTTAATGTATAATTTCCACTTATCATACATTCTGGTGAACTTTTTTCCTTTTTAATGCTGCTTCTTGCTCCACATTTTCCAGCATCTTTGCGGTCGGTTTTCTGATACGTTCTGAACGTCTTAGTTTGTCTGGTTGGGATATATCAGTTTGGAGCAAGACTAATGCTGCATCTGACTTTTACCTCAGACAGGTTCCCTTGCTCTTCACTTTCTAACTTATCTATCCTTGTATCCTCTAACAGTGGCATAGCAATACTAGACTTGGACATTTTTACTCTAAATGCTATAACACTCAATAAGAATATTAAGAAGACTTTCACTTTAAATGCAATAGGTACAGGCAATAAAAATGACTTTCACTTTAAATGCAATAGGTGCAGGCAGTAAAACTGACATTCGCATTAAATACTTTAGAGTCCGTGTACTACAACTGCCCCTTGTTTTTTACTTGCAGTCCTTTTATTCCTGAACACGAAAATGTCTTTCTTGTCAAGCCTATTGCAATGATAAGTAATAAAGGAAAGTTCTGACCTTATTCTGAAGAGCAGGATACTGCGATCTGTAGGTTGCTGGAACAAATATCAGTCTTAAAGGAGACTTGTCTTTTCTTGATCTGATGCTCTGCTCTGACTTGCGATGCTCTGCTCTGACTTGCGATGCTCTGCTCTGACTTGCGATGCTCTGCTCTGACTTGCGATGCTCTGCTCTGACTTGCGATGCTCTGCTCTGACTTGCGATGCTCTGCTCTGACTTGCGACGCTCTGCTCTGACTTGCGATGCTCTGCTCTGACTTGCGATGCTCTGCTCTGACTTGCGATGCTCTGCTCTGACTTGCGATGCTCTGCTCTGACTTGCGATGCTCTGCTCTGACTTGCGATGCTCTGACTTGCGATGCTCTGACTTGCGATGCGATGCTCTGACTTGCGATGCGATGCTCTGACTTGCGATGCGATGCTCTGACTTGCGATGCGATGCTCTGACTTGCGATGCGATGCTCTGACTTGCGATGCGATGCTCTGACTTGCGATGCGATGCTCTGACTTGCGATGCGATGCTCTGACTTGCGATGCGATGCTCTGACTTGCGATGCGATGCTCTGCTTTGACTTGCGATGCTCTGCTCTGACTTGCGATGCTCTGCTCTGACTTGGGATGCTTTGTGCTGCAGGCTTTGGGCCTAGTGGCGGGAAACTAGCTGGCTGCAGTACGTGGTCTCTCCGTGGGTAGCGGTGCAGGCACTCTAGCTCTGGACTTTGGCCTCCCACCATGCGTCTTTCTCTCTCTAGGAATTGCAGGAGGGTTGGCGCTCTTTCTGTGTCTATCTTGCCTTTGCCGTTCTGCCACTTTAAGAGTCGGCTGCAGTTTGACTAAAACCACACGTTATGGCCTCTATGTAGCTCCGCTGCTCAAATGCGCTCTTTACTCTGCAAGTTGAGGAGCACTATTACTTTGCCCTCAAAGGGCTAAATAGTTCCACTGTGGCAGGCACAGCACTACAAAGTGCCTTATGCGCTGTGGCATTAGAAGAATTGGATCTCTCTGACTTCAGTCTAACCAGACTGTCTGTTACTCTATAAATTCCTCTAATACCGTTCTATGGAAAGCAGTAGGTTTAAAGAGAACACCAAATGCTTAAGATATCATCTTTATTAACTTCAACTTTTCTTCATAGATAACAGTGACACTTTTGCAGCAGACAGTCCATGTACAACATGTGCTGAATACAGTATAACAAATGGTGGATATATTTCTCTCTATTGCTGTTTGAGTTTGTTTGCTTGGGTTTGGTTTTGAGTTGTTAGAGTTGTTTGGGTTTGTTCGATAGTTTGAATTCAATATAACTTTTGAATTTTGATAGTTTGTTTGGTGGAACTACAAGTGAATACATAACTAGTTCAGTATACAGCTCTAATCACATTACTAACAATAGGAACATGTATAACTGTTACCTATTTTTGGCCACTTGCTTCCATAAAACTGCTCTGTGGATCTGTGTGTATTCAGTTCTCTTGCTCTGTAGTGGAAAATGAGAAGGCTGACTGAAGCATGAGGCTTCAGCGAAAAAAAAATGGGTGTAAGGCTGGCTGTGATTGGCCAAGACTGTTGCGGAGTGTGAGATTGGCTGTGATTGGCCACAAACTCCTTATGGGTAATAAAGTTTAACTCTGTGCTTTCTGGTTTCAACTCTGCTGTGTCTGAGCTTACCTTACAGGCATATAAATGAATCTTGCAGGCAAATTTCCCTTTGCTTCTGTGAACACAACATACAACTGTTATGTGACATCCAAACATGAAATCACAGTAAATAACTCTGCTTTTGTCTCTCACATATAAACATATGCACTGTATTGAGGTTATTAACAGGTCTAGCTGTATATGCATGTAGGTCATATTAGCAACCTAGGAAAGGTTCTAGCTGGCCAGCTACAGACACCAAGTCCCAAACCATCTTGCCACTGCTCCCTATGTAGTCTGGGCAGTTGGGGGGCTCCACACAGCTATCTTTTCCCTCATAGACCCGGAAACGAACTGTATAACCTGTGGCCCTGTCACACAATTTATACAGCTTGACCCCGTACTTGGCACGCTTGCTGGGGAGGTACTGTTTCATAACAAGGCGGCCAGTAAATTTAATCAGGGACTCGTCAACGCAGACAACTTGTTCAGGGGTGAACAAGGCTGCAAACCGCTGATTGAAGTGGTCTATGAGGGGCCGAATTTTGTGGAGCCGATCATATTCAGGACGACAGAGTTCATTGTCGCATATGGTGAACTGGGCTAGTGGACCAATATAGCCACACTTCACTCTGTTTGGTTATGCCCATGTGGAGGGAAAGGCCCAGAAAGATTTTAAATTCGTAAACCGTTATAGGTTTTCAGCCGAATGGTCTGGCAAGGGGTGAATTTGGGTTGGCGGCGATGAATTGTCGTGCATATAAATTTGATTGATCCACAATAGATCTGTAAAGATCTTCTGTGAAGAACAGCTCAAAGTTCAGGGGCGTAAAACCAGCTGTCTCCACGTGGATTCCAGGTTGGGCAGTGAATGGGGGAAGTACTGGCGCTGTAGAATCAGTGGGTTGCCAATTGGGATATGCCAACGCATCAGGGAGGGCACTATGGGCTCTACGGGCCTGTCTACAAATACGCGGTGGCTGCGGGCCACTACTTGTGCTAGCCACCGCACCAACTTCAACTGCACTTAGGGGACTCGCCACGTCACCAGGTGATACTGCAGTGCTGGTTGTACTAGGTTCATGGTGTACTAGGATTCTGGCGCTTGCCAGGTCACCAGAAGGATGAGCGGCACTAGTAACCACACTCTGCTCCATACGAGCACACTGCGATTCCTGCATCTCAACTCCAGAATGGGGTCCGGTACGCCTAGGTCTAACAGGGACCCATCTGTCGTCGGAGCTATCTGTCAGGGAGCCGCTGCCGTCATCTGGTTCATATACTGACCCTGATTCTGCCAGTGTAGCTTCCCCATCGCTATCATCTGACAGGGACAGTATATTGTATACCTCTTCACCACTGTACCAACGTTTGGCCATTTTGGTAACTAAATTTACCGGTACAGTGGTGCGACTCACAGGTAATAAAAGCACCTGGTTGTTGACTATTTCAAGCGCTACCAAAAAAACTGCTAATGCTAGCAGGGATTAGGCCTGACTCTTAACACAGCAGTTTTGTGTGTTGTGTTTTTTTGTAAGTGACGGTAATCTATTGATTACTACACTTGCCTGGGTGAAAGGGTTAAACGCAGGCGCTGGCAGGAATCAGTGCTGACCGTGCAAACACCGTGTTTTGGGAACCCTAAACTATGGGGGCGCTAGTATAGTTCTGATCAGATATTGATCTGTTCAAACACTATACTAGTAATGGAAGTGTGTGTGCGTATGTGTGTGTGTGTGTGGTAATCAAGGGGTTATTTCTAACTATGCGCCGGGGGTCTGCGGGGACCCTAAATCTCCATTGGGATAGAAACTAATTCGCTAGCGCAAACTCAAGTCACAAGCACACTAATACAAAATACAGTAAAAACAGTATATTATGTGTGTATTAGTGTGCAATGTGACAGGGGGGAAGGGGTTAACTGGATGTGATCAGGGGGGGATCAGGGGGTTAAATCTTTATTGGGAGGGGCTGGCGGGTATCCTACAGATAAAAGAAATGGTGGCAATCGCTAAACCTGGTCACAAGTCACACTTATACGGGTATATAGAAAATGCTATATACTGTATAGTGTGTGTTGTGGCAGGTGGTGTAGGGGGGATCAGAGGGTTAAATCTTTATTGGGGGTGGCGGGGACCCTAAACCTTCTTGGGACAGAAACTTAGTCGCCTGCGCTAATTCTGATCACAATCACACTAATACAAAAATACAAAAACACTGTATATTACGTTTGTATTAGTGCTGATGTGACAGAGGGTGTAGGGGTTAACTAGCGGTTATCAGGGGGGGGGGGGGGTCAGGGGGGATCAGGGGCTTAAATCTTAGGGGGTGGGGGGTAATTTAAGTGGAAAAGGGGGGTCGCAAGCGCTACACCTGACCACAAATCACACGTATACAGGTATATAGGAAAATGCTATATGCTGTATACAGTGTGTGTTGTCAGGGGCTGTAGGGGTTAATTGGGGGGGGCGATCGGGGGTTAAATGTGCCTATCTACCTGTGTGTGGGTGTGCTTGTGCAGTTACTCAGTTAGATGTGCTCTCCTCTCACGCTGGATCCAAAAAGGACGATGGGAGGGCACCTCTTCTCTAAGCCTGTGTTTACATTTCACAGGCTTAGAGTGTCATTTGATTGGGCAGGACCGATCAACAGGTCCAGGCCAAAAATGATTGGCCTGGACCTGATGACTGATTGGTTCTGAACCCAATCGAGTCATCGGCGGGACCGCGGGCGCCAGAGCGGCGAAGGCTAGTGACGTACCGGTATGTCACTTTCCCTGGCTGGGGCTGACTGCCGCAGTATATGTACTTGCGGCGGTCGGCAAGTGGTTAAACAGCAGGGGAGTCTCCCCGCTGTCAGAATACAATGCCACAGCAGGGAAGATTCCTGAAGGCGACCTGGAACACAGTGAAGCCAGATTTAACCACAACAACCATGCAGCAAGCATTTTAGGTTCACGGTGAAAGTCTTTCTCATGACATGGTTTATATTGTGTGTGTTTTTAACTAAAATCTCCTATTTCATTATCTTCTTTGAAAACATAGACATGATGCCATTGTAAATTTTATCTTTTTCATTAATAGTTGGAAGCAATGATCAGCAAGGTGGGAAGCCATGAACACTCCAAGCAAAATTGGAAGCCATGAACACTCCAAGCAAGATGAAATCCCTTTTCTGCTCCTGCAGCATTAACGGATGGTGGGTACCAATGTAACTCATGGCTTGAGTTAGCCACTCAATTTTGTGGACCGAAAAATGAATGTAATAAGTTTTGCAATGCTGAGTAAGGAAGAAAAGCAACTGAGTTATGAGCTTTCATCATAACTCATTGGTTGGGTTTAGCCACTCAATTTTGTGGACCCAAAAATTAACGTACTAAGTGTTTTGTTATGCTGAGTAAGGAAGGCGATCAACTGAGTTATGAGCTTTCATCATAACACGTTACTTGGGTTTAGCCACTCAGTTTTATGGACCCAAAGCTTTACTACATATTTCACCACTATATTCTATAGCTTGCTAAATATCCCCACACTGAGATCTCTCTTGCGAAAGTCTACAGGGAGCCCCCGCTCTCTGGAAGTAAAGGATTAGCTGTTGCAAGATTTGTTGCAAAATTTCTATTGTGAGCTGTAATACGGTACCTGGACTGGTTGCTGAGCTGTTCTGTAGTAGAGGGTTGAGGGACTGGGGCTATCAAAGTCCTTGCTGGATTGGGGGAGGAGGGCCCACTCCTCCGAGAAGGTCAGGGCTAGATCAGATTCAGTTTTCTCTCCAACTGCTCCCAGTGCATCCTAACAATCACTCTAGATGTTTGATTATGGCTTACAATGGAAATGGCCCTCTCCCAAAGCCCAATGTAGCTTTGTATAAAAGGCTGTTAATTCCCTGATTGCTGCTCATTAATGCCCACCTTGGAGCAGTATAGTACGCGGTTGCAAATAATTTCCCATTGGTTGCAGGCTCTTTGTGGTCCCAACATAACAGCATTCGTATGCTACCCCCATAGTGCCTGGTTCCTGTGCTGGAGTGATGGGATGAAATGCAAATGATGTGTATTGAAGTCCAGTTGAGCATGTTTGAATACAGTGCCATTCCCCTTTGCTGCTCATGTATATGCCCACCCTGGAGCAGTGTAGAATGCATTGCAAATTATTTCCCCTTGCGCATATGCTCTTTGTGGTCCCAACAAGGCAGAGTTCATAGGCAATGCATATAGTTATTGGCTGCTTTACTAGAGCCGTGTCTCTTTCATATGCAATGCAAATGATATGTTGCGTAATCAAGCCCTCTCTAGCGTTGTTTGTATACAATGTCAGTAATTCCCCTTTGCTGCTGATTTATGCCCAGCCTGGAGTTATCTAAATCTATCTAAATCTTGTTGCGGATCATCTGAATGATCAGTATGGTTGGGCTCTGGCAAGACTTGGCTTTGTTTGGGTTAGTTTGGTAAATTGGTAAGCATACTATTTAGTAGTTAGAATATGTAACCTGTGTTGTTTTTTAGCTACAAGAAAATCTAGGAGGATCATGAGATATAAGTAAAGGGTGATGGAAGTCTGCTGAACTGCGCTAAAGCTGGGGGGATGCTCTGCATTGGTGAAGGTTTTCGGAGCTCCTTCCTCTCTCCTCTATTTGCAGTTGTTTGACCTTGCATGGGGAGCTTGGGTGGTCACATGGCGGGGGTGGGTCAATTCTTGCCGGAGCCCACTTAAAATGGGATTGTATTTGTTTCCCTTTGTTATTGTTTAAGGTTAAAGCAAATAGAGCTCTCCTGATAAAAAAAGTGAAGTAAAGAAAAAAGCCACTTAAAGTAGAACTACAAGCAAAACCTTCTTTTTGTATAGAGTAAGGTGGGGGGATGGGGGTTATAACCTCAGATATTTTTTTGCCATCTGTCCCATTGCCAAGATTTTCCTTTATTTCCAGTCCCATAGCCAAACAGGAACTGAAAAGAAATCCCTGCAGATTAAGGGTTTTCCATGGGGACCGCCAGGTCACCAGAACTAGTGTCCCCATTGTAATATTTCCTCTCTATTTCTTTCATAGGGACAACCAAAACTTTGGTATTTTTTTAATTCCAATGATCCCACCTGTCTCCAGCCCGTCAGAAGCGCGCGGGTGCCTGTCTCCAGCCCGTCAGAAGTGTGCGGGTGCCTGTCTCCAGCCCGTCAGAAGTGTGCGGGTGTCTCCAAGCCCTTCCAGAGGGCCCCGGTTGCCTGCCTCCAAGCCCTTCCAGAGGGCCCCAGTTGCCTGCCTCCAAGCCCTTCCAGAGGGCCCCGGTTGCCTGCCTCCAAGCCCTTCCAGAGGGCCCCGGTTGCCTGCCTCCAAGCCCTTCCAGAGGGCCCTGGCTGCCTGCCTCCAAGCCCTTCCAGAGGGCCTTCTGACCATCCCTGCACCCTCCCTCCTGTCGGATGATGGGGGTGTTGCAGTGCCTTTTTTTCCTCCTCCAGCCCAGGGGAGCAGTGGCCAGCAGGGTTGTCTGTGCCTGTGTGCCCGATGCTGTTTGGAGTTATATGGGCCTGTATCATGCAGCCCAGGACTTGCAAGGTGGTTCCTGCAGTGCAGGGAAGCCGCTGCAGTGGTGGAGGCTTGCCACATGTGAGCTGCGGGTCCTGGCCACTCCGCATTTTCAGAATTCTGCTGTACTGTGCAACATGGAGAAAGCAGAAACTGTTGGCTGCTACAGCAGAAGCAGGTGCCTCATCTCATGCACTAGCCAGGCCCAGGTAAGGGGGGCACAGTGGTGCTTTTTGGTTATCCTTACTATTGGGATTACTTGTGTGTGGTTTATTGTGCCTTCCTCTCTAGGTGTCAGGGTAAAGAAAGCCTGCTGCTGAAGTAAGCTACAGCTTGGGGGCAGCTTTGCATTGGTGAAAGTTCTCGGAGCTCCTTCCTCTCTCGTCTATTTGCGGTTGATTGACCTTGCATGGGGAGCTTGGGTGGTCACATGGCGGGTGTGGGTCAATTGTTGCTGGAGCCCACTTAAAATGAAATTGTATTTGTTTCCCTTCGTTATTGTTTAAGGTTAAAGCAAATGGAGCTCTCCTGATAAAAGGAAGTGAAGAAAAAAGCCACTTATAGTAGAACTACAAGCAAAACCTTCTTTTTGTAAAGAGTAAGCCCATCAGGGGTGCCCATGTCCAGCCTATCGGGAGTGCCTGGCTGCCCATCTCCGTGCCCTTCCAGAGTGCCTGGCTGCCCATCTCCGTGCCCTTCCAGAGTGCCTGGCTGCCCGTCTCCGTGCCCTTCCAGAGTGCCTGGCTGCCCGTCTCCGTGCCCTTCCAGAGTGCCTGGCTGCCCGTCTCCGTGCCCTTCCAGAGTGCCTGGCTGCCCGTCTCCGTGCCCTTCCAGAGTGCCTGGCTGCCCGTCTCCGTGCCCTTCCAGAGTGCCTGGCTGCCCGTCTCCGTGCCCTTCCAGAGTGCCTGGCTGCCCGTCTCCGTGCCCTTCCAGAGTGCCTGGCTGCCCGTCTCCGTGCCCTTCCAGAGTGCCTGGCTGCCCGTCTCCGTGCCCTTCCAGAGTGCCTGGCTGCCCGTCTCCGTGCCCTTCCAGAGTGCCTGGCTGCCCGTCTCCGTGCCCTTCCAGAGTGCCTGGCTGCCCGTCTCCGTGCCCTTCCAGAGTGCCCGGCTGCCCGTCTCCGTGCCCTTGCAGAGTGCCCGGCTGCCCGTCTCCGTGCCCTTGCAGAGTGCCCGGCTGCCCGTCTCGTGCCCTTGCAGAGTGCCCGGCTTCCCGTCTCCATGCCCTTGCAGAGTGCCCGGGTGCTCCTCTACATGCCCTTGCAGAGTGCCCGGGTGCTCCTCTCCATGCCCTTGCAGAGTGCCCGAGTGCTCCTCTCCATGCCCTTGCAGAGTGCCCGGGTGCTCCTCTCCATGCCCTTGCAGAGTGCCCGGGTGCTCATCTCCATGCCCTTGCAGAGTGCCCGGGTGCTCATCTCCATGCCCTTGCAGAGTGCCCGGGTGCTCATCTCCATGCCCTTGCAGAGTGCCCGGGTGCATATCTCCATGCCCTTGCAGAGTGCCCGGGTGCTCATCTCCATGCCCTTGCAGAGTGCCCGGGTGCTCATCTCCATGCCCTTGCAAAGTGCCCGGGTGCTCATCTCCATGCCCTTGCAGAGTGCCCGGTTGCTCATCTCCATGCCCTTGCAGAGTGCCCGGTTGCTCATCTCCATGCCCTTGCAGAGTGCCCGGTTGCTCATCTCCATGCCCTTGCAGAGTGCCCGGTTGCTCATCTCCATGCCCTTGCAGAGTGCCCGGTTGCTCATCTCCATGCCCTTGCAGAGTGCCCGGTTGCTCATCTCCATGCCCTTGCAGAGTGCCCGGTTGCTCATCTCCATGCCCTTGCAGAGTGCCCGGTTGCTCATCTCCATGCCCTTGCAGAGTGCCCGGTTGCTCATCTCCATGCCCTTGCAGAGTGCCCGGTTGCTCATCTCCATGCCCTTGCAGAGTGCCCGGTTGCTCATCTCCATGCCCTTGCAGAGTGCCCGGTTGCTCATCTCCATGCCCTTGCAGAGTGCCCGGTTGCTCATCTCCATGCCCTTGCAGAGTGCCCGGTTGCTCATCTCCATGCCCTTGCAGAGTGCCCGGTTGCTCATCTCCATGCCCTTGCAGAGTGCCCGGTTGCTCATCTCCATGCCCTTGCAGAGTGCCCGGGTGCTCATCTCCATGCCCTTGCAGAGTGCCCGGGTGCTCATCTCCATGCCCTTGCAGAGTGCCCGGGTGCTCATCTCCATGCCCTTGCAGAGTGCCCGGGTGCTCATCTCCATGCCCTTGCAGAGTGCCCGGGTGCTCATCTCCATGCCCTTGCAGAGTGCCCGGTTGCTCATCTCCATGCCCTTGCAGAGTGCCCGGTTGCTCATCTCCATGCCCTTGCAGAGTGCCCGGTTGCTCATCTCCATGCCCTTGCAGAGTGCCCGGTTGCTCATCTCCATGCCCTTGCAGAGTGCCCGGTTGCTCATCTCCATGCCCTTGCAGAGTGCCCGGGTGCTCATCTCCATGCCCTTGCAGAGTGCCCGGGTGCTCATCTCCATGCCCTTGCAGAGTGCCCGGGTGCTCATCTCCATGCCCTTGCAGAGTGCCCGGGTGCTCATCTCCATGCCCTTGCAGAGTGCCCGGGTGCTCATCTCCATGCCCTTGCAGAGTGCCCGGTTGCTCATCTCCATGCCCTTGCAGAGTGCCCGGTTGCTCATCTCCATGCCCTTGCAGAGTGCCCGGTTGCTCATCTCCATGCCCTTGCAGAGTGCCCGGTTGCTCATCTCCATGCCCTTGCAGAGTGCCCGGTTGCTCATCTCCATGCCCTTGCAGAGTGCCCGGTTGCTCATCTCCATGCCCTTGCAGAGTGCCCGGTTGCTCATCTCCATGCCCTTGCAGAGTGCCCGGTTGCTCATCTCCATGCCCTTGCAGAGTGCCCGGTTGCTCATCTCCATGCCCTTGCAGAGTGCCCGGTTGCTCATCTCCATGCCCTTGCAGAGTGCCCGGTTGCTCATCTCCATGCCCTTGCAGAGTGCCCGGTTGCTCATCTCCATGCCCTTGCAGAGTGCCCGGTTGCTCATCTCCATGCCCTTGCAGAGTGCCCGGGTGCTCATCTCCATGCCCTTGCAGAGTGCCCGGGTGCTCATCTCCATGCCCTTGCAGAGTGCCCGGGTGCTCATCTCCATGCCCTTGCAGAGTGCCCGGTTGCTCATCTCCATGCCCTTGCAGAGTGCCCGGTTGCTCATCTCCATGCCCTTGCAGAGTGCCCGGTTGCTCATCTCCATGCCCTTGCAGAGTGCCCGGTTGCTCATCTCCATGCCCTTGCAGAGTGCCCGGTTGCTCATCTCCATGCCCTTGCAGAGTGCCCGGTTGCTCATCTCCATGCCCTTGCAGAGTGCCCGGTTGCTCATCTCCATGCCCTTGCAGAGTGCCCGGTTGCTCATCTCCATGCCCTTGCAGAGTGCCCGGTTGCTCATCTCCATGCCCTTGCAGAGTGCCCGGTTGCTCATCTCCATGCCCTTGCAGAGTGCCCGGTTGCTCATCTCCATGCCCTTGCAGAGTGCCCGGTTGCTCATCTCCATGCCCTTGCAGAGTGCCCGGTTGCTCATCTCCATGCCCTTGCAGAGTGCCCGGTTGCTCATCTCCATGCCCTTGCAGAGTGCCCGGTTGCTCATCTCCATGCCCTTGCAGAGTGCCCGGTTGCTCATCTCCATGCCCTTGCAGAGTGCCCGGTTGCTCATCTCCATGCCCTTGCAGAGTGCCCGGTTGCTCATCTCCATGCCCTTGCAGAGTGCCCGGTTGCTCATCTCCATGCCCTTGCAGAGTGCCCGGGTGCTCATCTCCATGCCCTTGCAGAGTGCCCGGTTGCTCATCTCCATGCCCTTGCAGAGTGCCCGGTTGCTCATCTCCATGCCCTTGCAGAGTGCCCGGTTGCTCATCTCCATGCCCTTGCAGAGTGCCCGGTTGCTCATCTCCATGCCCTTGCAGAGTGCCCGGTTGCTCATCTCCATGCCCTTGCAGAGTGCCCGGTTGCTCATCTCCATGCCCTTGCAGAGTGCCCGGGTGCTCATCTCCATGCCCTTGCAGAGTGCCCGGGTGCTCATCTCCATGCCCTTGCAGAGTGCCCGGGTGCTCATCTCCATGCCCTTGCAGAGTGCCCGGGTGCTCATCTCCATGCCCTTGCAGAGTGCCCGGGTGCTCATCTCCATGCCCTTGCAGAGTGCCCGGGTGCTCATCTCCATGCCCTTGCAGAGTGCCCGGGTGCTCATCTCCATGCCCTTGCAGAGTGCCCGGTTGCTCATCTCCATGCCCTTGCAGAGTGCCCGGGTGCTCATCTCCATGCCCTTGCAGAGTGCCCGGGTGCTCATCTCCATGCCCTTGCAGAGTGCCCGGTTGCTCATCTCCATGCCCTTGCAGAGTGCCCGGTTGCTCATCTCCATGCCCTTGCAGAGTGCCCGGTTGCTCATCTCCATGCCCTTGCAGAGTGCCCGGTTGCTCATCTCCATGCCCTTGCAGAGTGCCCGGTTGCTCATCTCCATGCCCTTGCAGAGTGCCCGGTTGCTCATCTCCATGCCCTTGCAGAGTGCCCGGTTGCTCATCTCCATGCCCTTGCAGAGTGCCCGGTTGCTCATCTCCATGCCCTTGCAGAGTGCCCGGTTGCTCATCTCCATGCCCTTGCAGAGTGCCCGGTTGCTCATCTCCATGCCCTTGCAGAGTGCCCGGTTGCTCATCTCCATGCCCTTGCAGAGTGCCCGGTTGCTCATCTCCATGCCCTTGCAGAGTGCCCGGTTGCTCATCTCCATGCCCTTGCAGAGTGCCCGGTTGCTCATCTCCATGCCCTTGCAGAGTGCCCGGTTGCTCATCTCCATGCCCTTGCAGAGTGCCCGGTTGCTCATCTCCATGCCCTTGCAGAGTGCCCGGGTGCTCATCTCCATGCCCTTGCAGAGTGCCCGGGTGCTCATCTCCATGCCCTTGCAGAGTGCCCGGTTGCTCATCTCCATGCCCTTGCAGAGTGCCCGGTTGCTCATCTCCATGCCCTTGCAGAGTGCCCGGTTGCTCATCTCCATGCCCTTGCAGAGTGCCCGGTTGCTCATCTCCATGCCCTTGCAGAGTGCCCGTTTGCTCATCTCCATGCCCTTGCAGAGTGCCCGTTTGCTCATCTCCATGCCCTTGCAGAGTGCCCGTTTGCTCATCTCCATGCCCTTGCAGAGTGCCCGTTTGCTCATCTCCATGCCCTTGCAGAGTGCCCGGTTGCTCATCTCCATGCCCTTGCAGAGTGCCCGGTTGCTCATCTCCATGCCCTTGCAGAGTGCCCGGTTGCTCATCTCCATGCCCTTGCAGAGTGCCCGGTTGCTCATCTCCATGCCCTTGCAGAGTGCCCGGTTGCTCATCTCCATGCCCTTGCAGAGTGCCCGGTTGCTCATCTCCATGCCCTTGCAGAGTGCCCGGTTGCTCATCTCCATGCCCTTGCAGAGTGCCCGGTTGCTCATCTCCATGCCCTTGCAGAGTGCCCGGTTGCTCATCTCCATGCCCTTGCAGAGTGCCCGGTTGCTCATCTCCATGCCCTTGCAGAGTGCCCGGGTGCTCATCTCCATGCCCTTGCAGAGTGCCCGGGTGCTCATCTCCATGCCCTTGCAGAGTGCCCGGGTGCTCATCTCCATGCCCTTGCAGAGTGCCCGGGTGCTCATCTCCATGCCCTTGCAGAGTGCCCGGGTGCTCATCTCCATGCCCTTGCAGAGTGCCCGGGTGCTCATCTCCATGCCCTTGCAGAGTGCCCGGGTGCTCATCTCCATGCCCTTGCAGAGTGCCCGGTTGCTCATCTCCATGCCCTTGCAGAGTGCCCGGTTGCTCATCTCCATGCCCTTGCAGAGTGCCCGGTTGCTCATCTCCATGCCCTTGCAGAGTGCCCGGTTGCTCATCTCCATGCCCTTGCAGAGTGCCCGGGTGCTCATCTCCATGCCCTTGCAGAGTGCCCGGGTGCTCATCTCCATGCCCTTGCAGAGTGCCCGGGTGCTCATCTCCATGCCCTTGCAGAGTGCCCGGTTGCTCATCTCCATGCCCTTGCAGAGTGCCCGGTTGCTCATCTCCATGCCCTTGCAGAGTGCCCGGTTGCTCATCTCCATGCCCTTGCAGAGTGCCCGGTTGCTCATCTCCATGCCCTTGCAGAGTGCCCGGTTGCTCATCTCCATGCCCTTGCAGAGTGCCCGGGTGCTCATCTCCATGCCCTTGCAGAGTGCCCGGGTGCTCATCTCCATGCCCTTGCAGAGTGCCCGGGTGCTCATCTCCATGCCCTTGCAGAGTGCCCGGGTGCTCATCTCCATGCCCTTGCAGAGTGCCCGGGTGCTCATCTCCATGCCCTTGCAGAGTGCCCGGGTGCTCATCTCCATGCCCTTGCAGAGTGCCCGGGTGCTCATCTCCATGCCCTTGCAGAGTGCCTGGGTGCTCATCTCCATGCCCTTGCAGAGTGCCCGGTTGCTCATCTCCATGCCCTTGCAGAGTGCCCGGTTGCTCATCTCCATGCCCTTGCAGAGTGCCCGGTTGCTCATCTCCATGCCCTTGCAGAGTGCCCGGTTGCTCATCTCCATGCCCTTGCAGAGTGCCCGGGTGCTCATCTCCATGCCCTTGCAGAGTGCCCGGGTGCTCATCTCCATGCCCTTGCAGAGTGCCCGGGTGCTCATCTCCATGCCCTTGCAGAGTGCCCGGTTGCTCATCTCCATGCCCTTGCAGAGTGCCCGGTTGCTCATCTCCATGCCCTTGCAGAGTGCCCGGTTGCTCATCTCCATGCCCTTGCAGAGTGCCCGGTTGCTCATCTCCATGCCCTTGCAGAGTGCCCGGTTGCTCATCTCCATGCCCTTGCAGAGTGCCCGGGTGCTCATCTCCATGCCCTTGCAGAGTGCCCGGGTGCCTGTGGTGTGGGTCTGCACTTGAAGCCCCCTGTGTCAAGAAGGTTGACCACCACTGCCTTAAATAATGCTCTTAAAAAGCTGGGGTCTATTGGATTAAAGCTTCTGGTTCATAGGGTTCATTCTTCCATTCAGCTCTTTAATAGGTTTCTGCAGTTCATCCATGGACCATGGCTGGAAGGTGTGTGTGCATGGACTTAAGAAGCATTTAACAAATATGGGCATTGAGCTCTTTCTTTTCATCCAGCATCGGGTATAATTAACCTTTTACACTTCCCCATTCGTCTATCAGGACTGCACCTGGAGAGAGAGTTGCTGCACACAAATGCCCAGGAAACACCACAGTAAGCCTTTAAGTTCTACGTCTTCCACCATGCCCTCGGTTATGGTGTTTCCTCCACTATGGAGGCACTACAGGCAACTTTTGTAGTGGGGGCTATGCTCTAACTGGAGGGGGGGTGATAGTGGTGGCCTTACCCAGGGATTTTTCTGACCATCCCTGCACCCTCCCTCCTGTCAGATGATGGGGGTGTTGCAGTGCCTTTTTTTTCTCCACCAGCCCAGGGGAGCAGTGGCCAGCTTGGTTGTGTGTGCCTGTGTGCTCGACGCTGTTCGGAGTTATATGGGCTTCTCATGCACCCCAGGACTTACAAGGTGATTCCTGCAGTGCAGGGAAGCCGCTGTAGTAGTGGAAGCTTGCCGGATCCTGGCCATTTCACATTCTCAGTATTCCGCCGCACTGTGCAGCATGGAGAAAGCAGAAACTGACTGCTGTGGCGGAATCACGTGCCTCATCTCATGCACTAGCCAGGCCCAGGTAAGGGGGGTACAGTGGTCCTTACTATTGGGATTTTTTGTGTGTGGTTTATTGTGCTTTCTTCTTTAGGTGTTGGGGTGATGGAAGCCTGCTGCTGAAGTGTGCTACAGCTGGGGGGCTGCTCTGCATTGGTGAAGGTTTTCGGAGCTCCTTCTCTCTATTTGCGGTTGTTTGACCTTGCATGGGGAGCTTGGGTGGTCACATGGCGAGTGTGAGTCAATTCTTGTCTTGCTGGAGCCCACTTAATATGGGATTGTATTTGTTTCCCTTTGTTATTGTTTAAGGTTAAAGCAAATAGAACTCTCCTGATAAAAGGTTAAGTGCTCTTGCTGGAAAAAGCCACTTAAGGTAGAACTACAAGCAAAACTTTCTTTATGTATAGAGTAAGGGGGGTTTATAACCTCAGTCAGATATTTATTTGCCATCTGTCCATTTGCCAAGATTTTCCTAAACTTCCTGTCCCGTAGCCAAACTTAGTGAGAAGAAATCCCTGCAGATTGAGGGGTTTCCTTGGGGACTGCCAGGTCACCAGAACTAGTGTCCCTACTGTAATATTTCCCCTTTATTTCTTTTATGGGAACAACCCAAACTTTAGGATTTTTTTACTTTCATGATACCACCTGTCTCCAGCCCGTCAGAAGTGCACGGATGCCTGCCCCGGTTGCGTGTCTCCAAGCCTTTCCAGAGGGCCCCGGTTGCGTGTCTCCAAGCCTTTCCAGAGGGCCCCGGTTGCGTGTCTCCAAGCCTTTCCCGAGGGCCCCGGTTGCGTGTCTCCAAGCCTTTCCAGAGGGCCCCGGTTGCGTGTCTCCAAGCCTTTCCAGAGGGCCCCGGTTGCGTGTCTCCAAGCCTTTCCAGAGGGCCCCGGTTGCGTGTCTCCAAGCCTTTCCAGAGGGCCCCGGTTGCCTGCCTCCAAGCCCTTCCAGAGGGCCCCGGTTGCGTGTCTCCAAGCCCTTCCAGAGGGCCCCGGTTGCGTGTCTCCAAGCCCTTCCAGAGGGCCCCGGTTGCGTGTCTCCAAGCCCTTCCAGAGGGCCCCGGTTGCGTGTCTCCAAGCCCTTCCAGAGGGCCCCGGTTGCGTGTCTCCAAGCCCTTCCAGAGGGCCCCGGTTGCGTGTCTCCAAGCCCTTCCAGAGGGCCCCGGTTGCCTGCCTCCAAGCCCTTCCAGAGGGCCTTCTGACCATCCCTGCACCCTCCCTCCTGTCGGATGATGGGGGTTTTGCAGTGCCTTTTTTTCCTCCTCCAGCCCAGGGGAGCAGTGGCCAGCAGGGTTGTCTGTGCCTGTGTGCCCGATGCTGTTTGGAGTTATATGAGCTTGTGTCATGCAGCCCAGGACTTGCAAGGTGGTTCCTGCAGTGCAGGGAAGCCGCTGCTGTGGTGTAGGCTTGCCACATGTGAACTGCGGGTCCTGGCCACTCCGCATTCTCAGAATTCTGCTGTACTGTGCAACATGGAGAAAGCAGAAACTGTTGGCTGCTACAGCAGAAGCAGGTGCCTCATCTCATGCACTAGCCAGGCCCAGGTAAGGGGGGCACAGTGGTGCCTTTTGGTTATCCTTACTATTGGGATTACTTGTGTGTGGTTTATTGTGCCTTCCTCTCTAGGTGTCAGGGTAAAGGAAGCCTGCTGCTGAAGTGCGCTACAGCTTGGGGGCAGCTTTGCATTGGTGAAAGTTCTCGGAGCTCCTTCCTCTCGTCAATTTGCGGTTGATTGACCTTGCATGGGGAGCTTGGGTGGTCCCATGGTGGGTGTGGGTCAATTGTTGCTGGAGCCCACTTAAAATGGGATTGTATTTGTTTCCCTTTGTTATTGTTTAAGGTTAAAGCAAATAGAGCTCTCCTGAAAGGAAGCGAAGAAAAAAGACACTTATAGTAGAACTACAAGCAAAACCTTCTTCTTGTATAGAGTAAGCCCATCAGGGGTGCCCGTGTCCAGCCTATCAGGAGTGCCCGGGTGCCCGTCTCCATGCCCTTGCAGAGTGCCCGGGTGCTCATCTCCATGCCCTTGCAGAGTGCCCGGGTGCTCATCTCCATGCCCTTGCAGAGTGCCCGGTTGCTCATCTCCATGCCCTTGCAGAGTGCCCGGTTGCTCATCTCCATGCCCTTGCAGAGTGCCCGGTTGCTCATCTCCATGCCCTTGCAGAGTGCCCGGTTGCTCATCTCCATGCCCTTGCAGAGTGCCCGGTTGCTCATCTCCATGCCCTTGCAGAGTGCCCGGGTGCTCATCTCCATGCCCTTGCAGAGTGCCCGGGTGCTCATCTCCATGCCCTTGCAGAGTGCCCGGGTGCTCATCTCCATGCCCTTGCAGAGTGCCCGGGTGCTCATCTCCATGCCCTTGCAGAGTGCCCGGGTGCTCATCTCCATGCCCTTGCAGAGTGCCCGGGTGCTCATCTCCATGCCCTTGCAGAGTGCCCGGGTGCCCATCTCCATGCCCTTGCAGAGTGCCCGGGTGCCCATCTCCATGCCCTTGCAGAGTGCCCGGGTGCCCATCTCCATGCCCTTGCAGAGTGCCCGGGTGCCCATCTCCATGCCCTTGCAGAGTGCCCGGGTGCCCATCTCCATGCCCTTGCAGAGTGCCCGGGTGCCCATCTCCATGCCCTTGCAGAGTGCCCGGGTGCTCATCTCCATGCCCTTGCAGAGTGCCCGGGTGCTCATCTCCATGCCCTTGCAGAGTGCCCGGGTGCTCATCTCCATGCCCTTGCAGAGTGCCCGGGTGCTCATCTCCATGCCCTTGCAGAGTGCCCGGGTGCTCATCTCCATGCCCTTGCAGAGTGCCCGGTTGCTCATCTCCATGCCCTTGCAGAGTGCCCGGTTGCTCATCTCCATGCCCTTGCAGAGTGCCCGGTTGCTCATCTCCATGCCCTTGCAGAGTGCCCGGTTGCTCATCTCCATGCCCTTGCAGAGTGCCCGGTTGCTCATCTCCATGCCCTTGCAGAGTGCCCGGTTGCTCATCTCCATGCCCTTGCAGAGTGCCCGGGTGCTCATCTCCATGCCCTTGCAGAGTGCCCGGGTGCTCATCTCCATGCCCTTGCAGAGTGCCCGGGTGCTCATCTCCATGCCCTTGCAGAGTGCCCGGGTGCTCATCTCCCATGCCCTTGCAGAGTGCCCGGGTGCCTGTGGTGTGGGTCTGCACTTGAAGCCCCTGTGTCAAGAAGGTTGACCACCACTGCCTTAAATAATGCTCTTAAAAAGCTGGGGTCTATTGGATTAAAGCTTCTGGTTCATAGGGTTCATTCTTCCATTCAGCTCTTTAATAGGTTTCTGCAGTTCATCCATGGACCATGGCTGGAAGGTGTGTGTGCATGGACTTAAGAAGCATTTAACAAATATGGGCATTGAGCTCTTTCTTTTCATCCAGCATCGGGTATAATTAACCTTTTACACTTCCCCATTCGTCTATCAGGACTGCACCTGGAGAGAGAGTTGCTGCACACAAATGCCCAGGAAACACCACAGTAAGCCTTTAAGTTCTACGTCTTCCACCATGCCCTCGGTTATGGTGTTTCCTCCACTATGGAGGCACTACAGGCAACTTTTGTAGTGGGGGCTATGCTCTAACTGGAGGGGGGGTGATAGTGGTGGCCTTACCCAGGGATTTTTCTGACCATCCCTGCACCCTCCCTCCTGTCAGATGATGGGGGTGTTGCAGTGCCTTTTTTTTTCTCCACCAGCCCAGGGGAGCAGTGGCCAGCTTGGTTGTGTGTGCCTGTGTGCTCGACGCTGTTCGGAGTTATATGGGCTTCTCATGCACCCCAGGACTTACAAGGTGATTCCTGCAGTGCAGGGAAGCCGCTAAAGTAGTGGAAGCTTGCCGGATCCTGGCCATTTCACATTCTCAGTATTCCGCCGCACTGTGCAGCATGGAGAAAGCAGAAACTGACTGCTGTGGCGGAATCACGTGCCTCATCTCATGCACTAGCCAGGCCCAGGTAAGGGGGGTACAGTGGTCCTTACTATTGGGATTTTTTGTGTGTGGTTTATTGTGCTTTCTTCTTTAGGTGTTGGGGTGATGGAAGCCTGCTGCTGAAGTGTGCTACAGCTGGGGGGCTGCTCTGCATTGGTGAAGGTTTTCGGAGCTCCTTCTCTCTATTTGCGGTTGTTTGACCTTGCATGGGGAGCTTGGGTGGTCACATGGCGAGTGTGAGTCAATTCTTGTCTTGCTGGAGCCCACTTAATATGGGATTGTATTTGTTTCCCTTTGTTATTGTTTAAGGTTAAAGCAAATAGAACTCTCCTGATAAAAGGTTAAGTGCTCTTGCTGGAAAAAGCCACTTAAGGTAGAACTACAAGCAAAACTTTCCTTTATGTATAGAGTAAGGGGGGTTTATAACCTCAGTCAGATATTTATTTGCCATCTGTCCATTTGCCAAGATTTTCCTAAACTTCCTGTCCCGTAGCCAAACTTAGTGAGAAGAAATCCCTGCAGATTGAGGGGTTTCCTTGGGGACTGCCAGGTCACCAGAACTAGTGTCCCTACTGTAATATTTCCCCTTTATTTCTTTTATGGGAACAACCCAAACTTTAGGATTTTTTTACTTTCAATGATACCACCTGTCTCCAGCCCGTCAGAAGTGCACGGATGCCTGCCCCGGTTGCGTGTCTCCAAGCCTTTCCAGAGGCCCCGGTTGCGTGTCTCCAAGCCTTTCCAGAGGGCCCCGGTTGCGTGTCTCCAAGCCTTTCCAGAGGGCCCCGGTTGCGTGTCTCCAAGCCTTTCCAGAGGGCCCCGGTTGCGTGTCTCCAAGCCTTTCCCGAGGGCCCCGGTTGCGTGTCTCCAAGCCTTTCCCGAGGGCCCCGGTTGCGTGTCTCCAAGCCTTTCCCGAGGGCCCCGGTTGCGTGTCTCCAAGCCTTTCCAGAGGGCCCCGGTTGCGTGTCTCCAAGCCTTTCCAGAGGGCCCCGGTTGCGTGTCTCCAAGCCTTTCCAGAGGGCCCCGGTTGCGTGTCTCCAAGCCTTTCCAGAGGGCCCCGGTTGCGTGTCTCCAAGCCTTTCCAGAGGGCCCCGGTTGCGTGTCTCCAAGCCTTTCCAGAGGGCCCCGGTTGCGTGTCTCCAAGCCTTTCCAGAGGGCCCCGGTTGCGTGTCTCCAAGCCTTTCCCGAGGGCCCCGGTTGCGTGTCTCCAAGCCTTTCCCGAGGGCCCCGGTTGCGTGTCTCCAAGCCTTTCCAGAGGGCCCCGGTTGCGTGTCTCCAAGCCTTTCCAGAGGGCCCCGGTTGCGTGTCTCCAAGCCTTTCCAGAGGGCCCCGGTTGCGTGTCTCCAAGCCTTTCCAGAGGGCCCCGGTTGCGTGTCTCCAAGCCTTTCCAGAGGGCCCCGGTTGCGTGTCTCCAAGCCTTTCCAGAGGGCCCCGGTTGCGTGTCTCCAAGCCTTTCCAGAGGGCCCCGGTTGCGTGTCTCCAAGCCTTTCCAGAGGGCCCCGGTTGCGTGTCTCCAAGCCTTTCCAGAGGGCCCCGGTTGCGTGTCTCCAAGCCTTTCCAGAGGGCCCCGGTTGCGTGTCTCCAAGCCTTTCCAGAGGGCCCCGGTTGCGTGTCTCCAAGCCTTTCCAGAGGGCCCCGGTTGCGTGTCTCCAAGCCCTTCCAGAGGGCCCCGGTTGCGTGTCTCCAAGCCCTTCCAGAGGGCCCCGGTTGCGTGTCTCCAAGCCCTTCCAGAGGGCCCCGGTTGCCTGCCTCCAAGCCCTTCCAGAGGGCCTTCTGACCATCCCTGCACCCTCCCTCCTGTCGGATGATGGGGGTTTTGCAGTGCCTTTTTTTCCTCCTCCAGCCCAGGGGAGCAGTGGCCAGCAGGGTTGTCTGTGCCTGTGTGCCCGATGCTGTTTGGAGTTATATGGGCTTGTGTCATGCAGCCCAGGACTTGCAAGGTGGTTCCTGCAGTGCAGGGAAGCCGCTGCTGTGGTGTAGGCTTGCCACATGTGAACTGCGGGTCCTGGCCACTCCGCATTCTCAGAATTCTGCTGTACTGTGCAACATGGAGAAAGCAGAAACTGTTGGCTGCTACAGCAGAAGCAGGTGCCTCATCTCATGCACTAGCCAGGCCCAGGTAAGGGGGGCACAGTGGTGCCTTTTGGTTATCCTTACTATTGGGATTACTTGTGTGTGGTTTATTGTGCCTTCCTCTCTAGGTGTCAGGGTAAAGGAAGCCTGCTGCTGAAGTGCGCTACAGCTT
Source organism: Pelophylax lessonae (assembly GCF_965119305.1). NCBI lineage: Eukaryota > Metazoa > Chordata > Amphibia > Anura > Ranidae > Pelophylax > Pelophylax lessonae. The sequence goes on along the minus strand of NC_138772.1, from coordinate 214,003,263 downwards.
GGGGGCAGCTTTGCATTGGTGAAAGTTCTCGGAGCTCCTTCCTCTCGTCAATTTGCGGTTGAGACAGACAGACAGACAGACAGACAGACAGACAGACAGACAGACAGACAGACAGACAGACAGACAGACAGACAGACAGACAGACAGACAGACAGATAGACAGATAGACAGATAGATAGATAGATAGATAGATAGATAGATAGATAGATAGACAGACAGACAGACAGACAGACAGACAGACAGACAGACAGATAGATAGACAGATATAGATAGACAGACAGACAGACAGACATAGAGAGATAGATAGATAGATAGACAGACAGACAGACAGACAGACAGACAGACAGACAGACAGACAGACAGACAGACAGACAGACAGACAGACAGATAGATAGATAGATAGATAGATAGATAGATAGATAGATAGAGATAGATAGATAGATAGATAGATAGATAGATAGATAGATAGATAGATAGATAGATAGATAGATAGATAGATAGATAGATAGATAGATAGATAGATAGATAGATAGATAGATAGATAGAGAGAATGGGGCACTAGGCAAGGTAGCAGCTTTTCCAGCCCTCCCCCATTCCTTCAGTGGAAAAGGAATACAATAACCAGATAGAAGCCATTGAAAGAGAATATAGGTTGTACCTGGGCCCCTTGGACATCCACTAAGCCCAAGGCTCCTGCCTAAGTTGCCTTGTGTATGATTCGGTTGTGGATAGACCCAAAGTTAAAAATGATGTTTGTAATGAAGGTGGGTGCTGGCGTCATCTGGACAGACAGATCTCACATTTGTCTCACAGATTTTGTTCACTCCCTGCAAAAATGGAATAAAACATACTGTATATAGGTGTATTTCCCTGCCTGGGAGCCACAGCGGCCACATACAGCCACTGATTATTAATCAATTAGAGGATGCGGCTGTAAAAGGGTGTATGCCAGTACTAGCATAAACACACACATAGGAATGTACAGCCCTGGTTGCAGACGGTCTGTGTATACGTCATACGTCCAAAGCACTATTCCCAATGCACACATTCCTGTAGAAGTAGCTGTGCATATAAGTGGGTGGTGAAGCAACCACCCGCTGGAACTGGAGCCTCGCAGATCACATGCCTGACGAAGGGGTCCTGCGTGGCTCCGAAACGTTGCTTTCTGCTGTAACTATGTGATCGCTGAATAAATCTTTGGACTGGTTCTGGGGATCCATGGTGTGCTGGTAACATTCTCTTGCACTGCAATACGTCTGTACACCAGTACTGGCTTAGAGTCGCATCCTGTAATTGATTTCTATGTGGAGCTGTGTTTTTGGGTTTGAAAATACACCCACATTTTAAATTTGCATGGCCCCAGGTGGTTGCATAGAGAATATAA